>NW_027175898.1:17203811-17216311 GCF_023055335.1 Clinocottus analis
ACACATGAAGCAGAGACTTCTATACAACCAGAGGAGTCGCCTCTGGTGGTCAGGAGAGAGAATGCAGCTTTAACACATGAAGCATAGACTTCTATACAATCAGAGGAGTCGCCCCCTGGTGGTCAGGAGAGAGAATGCAGCTTTAACACATGAAGCATAGACTTCTATACAACCAGAGGAGTCGCCCCCTGGTGTTCAGGAGAGAGAATGCAGCTTTAACACATGAAGCATAGGCTTCTATACAACCAGAGGAGTCGCCCCCTGGTGTTCAGGAGAGAGAATGCAGCTTTAACACATGAAGCATAGGCTTCTATACAACCAGAGGAGTCACTCTCTGTCGCCCCCTGCTGTGCCGTGGAGTTATTTCCAGGAAGCTCCTGCTCGTCGTCTTTCGTGGTGAGTTCAAGGGCAACTTATTTTGGGCCCGAGGGACGGCAGCCCGGCCTTCTCCTCGGCTCTGCTGGTTTCTGTGAGGTGGGCGTGGCCCTTTAAGAGGTGGGCGTGGCCCTTTAAGAGGTGGGCGTGGCCCTTTAAGAGGCGGCGGTCTGGAGCTATCAGGGAGTGGTTGGTTGGGCGGCTGGAGATAAGTTTGTCCTCTCTGTCACCGTGCAGAGAAGAAGTGGACGTGTGTGTGTGTGTGTGTGTGTGTGTGTGTGTGTGTGTGTGTGTGTGTGTGTGTGTGTGTGTGTGTGTACTGTATCGACATCATCAGCCACGTCAACTTAATTTTCTGTTTTCTGAATGTATTGGTAATGAATTCACGGCGCTGTGTTGAGGCCGTAAAGACGCTGCTGAGAGAGGAGAGGAGGGAGGAGAGGAGAGAGGAAGGAGGAGAGAGGAGAGGAGAGAGGAAAGAGGAAAGAGAAAAGGAGAGGAGGGAGGACGTTACTGTCGGAGTAAACTGTGGTGGCGCTGGTGATGCCTTCAGGCTCTCTGGTTCAATAGATGTAACCATAACGGTCTCATCGGTACCTGAACGCACCACGGCAGCCTCACAAGTGATGTGTAACATAAAAGATCACAGGACGTCATGTTACGCTGCAGACTACACACACACACACACACACACACACACACACACACAGAAACAGAAAGTAAGGAAGGTTGAGCGAGAGACGGAGCTGTGTGTGTGTGTGTGTGTGTGTGTGTGTGTGTGTGTGTGTGTGTGTGTGTGTGTGTGTGTGTGTGTGTGTGTCTGAATTTGTCTATATAAAGGAAGTGTAGGCCAAAAGCCTCTGACCCTCATCGCTCACACACCATATTTATGAAGGTACACACACACACACACACACACACGTGTGTGTGTGTGTGTGTGTGTGTGTGTGTGTGTGTGTGTGTGTGTGTGTGTGTGAGGGACTCCAGTTACAGGAGTTGTGCAATCTTTGGACCCTCCACTGTAAACCAATGAGAACTGACCTCCCTGTCCTCTCCCAACTTATCTACTCCTCCTTCTCTCCTCCTCCTCTCTTCTTTCTCTCCTCCTCCTCTCTTCCTTCTCTCCTTCACCTCTCTTGCTTCTCTCCTCCTCCTCTCTTCCTTCTCTCCTTCACCTCTCTTCCTTCTCTCCTCCTCTCTTCCTTCTCTCCTTCACCTCTCTTCCTTCTCTCATCCTCTCTTCCTTCTCTCCTTCACCTCTCTTGCTTCTCTCCTCCTCCTCTCTTCCTTCTCTCCTTCACCTCTCTTCCTTCTCTCCTCCTCTCTTCCTTCTCTCCTTCACCTCTCTTCTTTCTCTCCTCCTCCTCTCTTCCTTCTCTCATCCTCTCTTCCTTCTCTCCTTCACCTCTCTTCCTTCTCTCCTCCTCCTCTCTTCTTTCTCTCCTCCTCCTCTCTTCCTTCTCCTCCCTCTCTCCTCTCATCTCTTCCACTCTTCTTGACCTGCACTTCAACTCTTCTTCTATTAAAATGGTCGACTGCGTCTCGATTTTTTATTTTCTCCATCGATAACAAAACAAAAAGTGAATTCAGACGCCGCCGCAAACCGGGATTGAACCCGCGGCGCCGTGAGGACGCCGAGTAGCTTCTTCCTCTTCTCATGATGAGTGAGTGTGTGTGTGTGTGTGTGTGTGTGTGTGTGTGTGTGTGTGTGTGTGTGTGTGTGTGTGTGTGTGTGTGTGTGTGTGTGTGTGTGTGTGTGTGTGTGTGTGCTCTGGGAAGTCGTGGCGTTGGAGGCTCGTAGGTGTAACCAGACATGAAGCGAGTACTTGGACCCTCTGACGGCATGAACACATGAACACATGAACACATGAACACAACGCTGCTGACTGGGGCAAACCCACCCTCCCCCCTACACACACACACACACACACACACACACACACACACACACACACACACACACACACACACAGGCCCGGGGTGTTGGAGACAGGCAGCACTGACCCAGATAGTGTCTGTGTCCCACCCTCTCTCTCTCTCTCTCTCTCTCTCTCTCTCTCTCTCTCTCTCTCTCTCTCTCTCTCTCTCTCTCTCTGCACTGTAAAAAATGAGCTCAGTAAGAGTTTTTATTCCTGCTGAGTCTTCATGTGAATGTTTGAAATGGTCACATTGCTGCATCGTGAGGTCTGAGAGTCTTCAGAGTTCGTTCACAGCGAGCGAAGTCGTTTATAAAATATATATTTCTCTCTCAGCTACAAAGTGTCCGGCTTGATGTTTGGATGATTGTTTTATGAAAAGACAAAAGTCACCTGTAACTTTCTTTTGATGTCATAATTGGTGTAAATACTCTGAGGGATGAGAGCATTAATAATCATAACAACATGCAGGGTGTTGGTTCAAAGAGGACCGTTTGGAAAAATTTGAAACTTTGATTCTTATTGGTTTCCTGATCTGAAGTTCAAACGTTTGGTGGAGCCGAGGGTTTGAATCCCGGCCCCTCCCCCCCGGTAGCGGACGGGTTGTTCTGAGCGCGTGAGACCGTATGAGGACGAGGACGAGTGTTTAGTTCACGCTCAGTCAGCCCGCAGCCGCTAAAAATAGATTCTTGAAAACGTTGAGATCGGACTGAAGAGCAGAGACGAGTCGCACGCCACGAATCACTGCTGGTTATTTACTCTGCTGGTTATTTACTCTGCTGGTTATTTACTCTGCTGGTTATTTACTCTGCTGGTTATTTACTCTGCTGGTTATTTACTCTGCTGGTTATTTACTCTGCTGGTTATTTACTCTGCTGGTTATTTACTCTGCTGGTTATTTACTCTGCTGGTTATTTACTCTGCTGGTTATTTACTCTGCTGGTTATTAAACGTCCAAAGCTCAGCTGCGTTATGCCAACAGAAGGAACTGTTTATTAATGATGTCGACGAGGCTGAAGTCCAGTCTGCTGAGGACGCTGCAGCAGAAACATGAGGAATATTCTAGAAGTCACACAACGTAAAGACCACGATGACACACAACTGTTCCCACGATGATCACATGACCGTTGAAGACGTCACCTCAGACGATGACGAGCGAGAGAGAGCGTTGTTCATCCACGCTGGTTACGTTGTTGCGTTATCTGGTTCTGTTAAGTGTAACGTTTCTCTTTAAAAACAATGTAACGTTTCTGTGTTTATGCAGAGAAACGTTACATTGTTGCAGTGTTAAGTTGTTACGTTGCACCGCTACTTTGTTTGTACATAGTTGTGTTACGTTACTTTGTTTGTACATAGTTGTGTTACGTTACTTTGTTTGTACATAGTTGTGTTACGTTACTTTGTTTGTACATAGTTGTGTTACGTTACTTTGTTTGTACATAGTTGTGTTACGTTGTTACTGTATTAAGTTATTTGGGATTTTCGAGTCGTGGACCAGTTAAATTGTTGAAACTTGTGTGTCGTCTTTGTCGAGGTTTTTGTTGAACTCGTTGGCCACGATGACGAGAACAGAAAGATCAGAAAGTCTGCTTCATGTTCGTGTTCGTGTTCCTTCAGACTTCAGGACGACAATAAACAGAAAAGAGCCTCCACATAAACATGAACATGGCAGAGTGTGACCCCCAACACGTCTCCTCTCGTCAGCGTGAGTAATGACAACGTGGTTCCTTGACCTCGGCGTGACCTCAACGTGACCTCGGCGTGACCTCGGCGTGGCGGCGTCCTGCAGACGTCAGCAGCTCCTCTGGAGCGCCGGCGAGCTCCACTCCTGCTGTCAGAGCCAGACGTCCACCGCCGGCTGTCTGCCAGCCCGAGGACTCGCTGAGAGGACCCGGCCCCTCGCCCACTCGCTCCCTCGCTCCCTCGCCCCCTCGGCTCCTCGCCCCCTCGCCCCCTCGGCTCCTCGCCCCCTCGGCTCCTCGCCCCCTCGCCCCCTCGCTCCCTCGCCCCCTCGGCTCCTCGGCTCCTCGCCCCCTCGGCTCCTCGCTCCCTCGCCCCCTCGGCCTCTCGCCCCCACCCCGACTTCCTGTGGAGGGATCAGAGGCTGACAGGGTCACGCCCACCCCACCCTGCTCTATTCCAGGAACTCCACAGTGGTCCCCCCTCACACACACACACACACACACACACACACACACACACACACACACACACACACACACACACACACACACACACGTCTGCTGCAGATGTGGATCAAGTAGTATCAGCAGTAAAGATTCTCCGTCCTGGTCTCTCAGTGGTAGATCTGTGTGTGTGTGTGTGTGTGTGTGTGTGTGTGTGTGTGTGTGTGTGTGTCTGTGTGTTTGTGTGTTTGGACGGGGCTGACTGTGGTCAGCATGCCCGTATATTCAACCAGAGGATCGGTGGTTCGAGTCCTGGCTCTGCTAGTACTTGTCGATGTGAGCTTGAGCAAGACACTTAACCAGTTTAACACTTAACTAACTCCTTAACTAACTCCTTAACTAACTCCTTAACTACCGGCTGCGTGTTGCTGCACAGAGAGTTTTCTACTTTAATGTGACAGTTTTCTGTGTGTTACTGCTGAGCTGCTCCTTCGTGGGCAGCAGGAGAAAAGCTCCACCAAAACCATCCTCCCTCCTGCAGACGCTCTGACGCTCACCTGGAGGCGTCAACGTGAGGCGTCAACGTGAGGCGTCAACGTGAGGCGTCAACGTGAGGCGTCAACGTGAGGCGTCAACGTGAGGCGTCAACGTGAGGCGTCAACGTGAGGCGTCAACGTGAGGCGTTCGGGTCCAGAAGTGGACCTCCAGCTCAGAGGTAGAGCTCGTCTGCGTTGTCTCTGTCGGGAACATTTACAAGTCGACGAGGCGCTGAGAAGAAGTGACGACGACGATGGATTGTTCATGGAGAGACGATTCATATTCATGTGGAGCTGAATGAGAGGATGAGGATGACGATGAGGATGACGAGCTGCAGCAAAACCCTGAAACACTGAGCTGAGAAGAAGTCAAAGACAAAAGAAAGATTAGAGAGTTCATACGGTCATGAAAACATGGAGGAGTTATGGAATTTAAATAAAATAAAAATGTCCATGTCTGAAGAGTCTATGAAAAAAAATCCCCAAATTTGTGTAAAAGTCCTGTGAACGTGTTATATTCATGTGTTCATGACGTTCATTTAGTATAAATAATGAATCTGCTTTTAAAAGAAAGAGGCTCAAAATATCAGCAGCAGCCGTACAGACATCTATATGAATGTTTATTGTCTCTCATGGAAACGTATGGAAAAGTCATGTAAACAACCAGAGGAGTCGCCCCCTGGTGGTCAGGAGAGAGAATGCAGCTTTAACACATGAAGCATAGACTTCTATACAACCAGAGGAGTCGCCCCCTGGTGGTCAGGAGAGAGAATGCAGCTTCAACACATGAAGCATAGACTTCTATACAACCAGAGGAGTCGACCCCTGGTGGTCAGGAGAGAGAATGCAGCTTCAACACATGAAGCATAGACTTCTATACAACCAGAGGAGTCGCCCCCTGGTGGTCAGGAGAGAGAATGCAGCTTTAACACATGAAGCATAGACTTCTATACAACCAGAGGAGTCGCCCCCTGGTGGTCAGGAGAGAGAATGCAGCTTCAACACATGAAGCATAGACTTCTATACAACCAGAGGAGTCGCCCCCTGGTGGTCAGGAGAGAGAATGCAGCTTTAACACATGAAGCATAGACTTCTATACAACCAGAGGAGTCGCCCCCTGGTGGTCAGGAGAGAGAATGCAGCTTTAACACATGAAGCATAGACTTCTATACAACCAGAGGAGTCGCCCCCTGGTGGTCAGGAGAGAGAATGCAGCTTTAACACATGAAGCATAGACTTCTATACAACCAGAGGAGTCGCCCCCTGGTGGTCAGGAGAGAGAATGCAGCTTTAACACATGAAGCATAGACTTCTATACAACCAGAGGAGTCGCCCCCTGGTGGTCAGGAGAGAGAATGCAGCTTTAACACATGAAGCGTAGACTTCTATACAACCAGATTAGTCACCCCCTGGTGGTCAGGAGAGAGAATGCAGCTTTAACACATGAAGCATAGACTTCTATACAACCAGAGGAGTCGCCCCCTGGTGGTCAGGAGAGAGAATGCAGCTTTAACACATGAAGCATAGACTTCTATACAACCAGAGGAGTCGCCCCCTGGTGGTCAGAGGTTGTCTCCTGCTTGTAACCTTCCAGCTGCAGTGCATTGTGGTCCACTTCCTGCTCAAACCAGAGGGATCTCTTCCTGTGTGGTTGTTTATTGTCGTTACAAAATGGCGGCTCCCCAACAAACCGGATGTTACATCACCAGAGTTTTAACTCTCTGCTCCAAAACTCAAATAAACTCCTCGTGTTACACGACACCGACCAAAGTACTGAACAAAGCACCGTACAGGGAAGTAGAAGCTGCTTTTAAACAGTTTGTTGTAGTTTCAGAGCCCGGCTAAGGGTGGGTTGCCAGTTCTGTGGGGGAGGGGCTGGTGGGGGGAGGGGGAGGGGCTGGTGGGGGGAGGGGGAGGGGGGAAGGTGTGGCATTGAGCCTTCACCTTTGTTTGGAGACACAGAGGGGGCTCTGTCCCATCACAATAGGACTGAGAGACCAGTGTGTGTCCTCTCTGTGTGTGTGCGTCAGTGTGTGTGTGTGTGTGTGTGTGTGTGGGAGGGGCCGTGCTGCAGCCACACCCCGGCTGATTGGCTGATGCCACACCTCGCAGTGGAATCCTCTGCAGTCACATGTCGGCCTGCAGTCTTCACGCTGACCGGCTTCAGCCCTGCTGCTCTGGATCCGGACTCTCGCGCGCTTCTTT
Source organism: Clinocottus analis (assembly GCF_023055335.1). Classification (NCBI taxonomy): domain Eukaryota; kingdom Metazoa; phylum Chordata; class Actinopteri; order Perciformes; family Cottidae; genus Clinocottus; species Clinocottus analis. The sequence continues at coordinate 17,210,970 of NW_027175898.1, forward strand.
CCTCTTGCCACACTTTTAAAGTACAGTAAGTCCATTTTTTCGCTCTTGTGCCGACATTCTGACGCCTTGAAACACGACTTTACGTTTCGTGTATCTGCTGCGTTCGTGCAGACAGCAGCAGCTGCGTGATGAGTTCTTGTCTCTTCCTCGTTGGTGTTAATGAGCGTAGCTGCCTCTCTCCTGCGCGCTCGCGGCGCTACGTTTCCTCCGCTCGCGAGCAGGAAGTGAGTGCGTGAGAAAAGGAGGCGTGAAGCCGTCACTTCCTGTCTGAGGTCTCGCTCGGCACAGGACGGCACCGCTTTGCTAGAAAGCCGGCTCGGTCCAAGCCGAGTCTCACTTCTTTTTTAAAAAAAAAACACGACTCTGAACTCTAAACCGACACGTCGGCCGTGACCGCGCTCTCACCGGCGAAGGCCGAGAGTAAAGAGGAAGAGAAAGAGAGAGAGAGAGGAAGGGAAGTCATCTTTAGGGTCATCTTTAGGCCAGATCAGCAGAACCCAACCTGAGGGTCACGGCCCGGCCGCGGCCGCTGGACTCTGACCTGGAGACGCTTTGCTTCTCTTCCTCGACTCCTCGCTCAACAATCACATGAAACATTTCATGCTGCTCGCACGTTGAGAGACTTTAAAGTCTTGTTTCTGAGGAATGAAAGCAGCGCGATTACTCGACTGAAGGAGTCAGACAGTAGATGTACAGACACAGCTCTCCAGTGGAATAAGTCATTCCTGCTGTGGATAGAGGAGGAGGAATGTTCTTCAGCTGTTATCAGACTGCAGCATCGTGTCCTCGCCGCCTGAGAGCAGTTCAGATGTTTCGAGGAAACGACTCGACCATCGTGAGAAAGAAAAAAGCATAAAAACAAGTAAAGAAATCTCGTCCGCTGAGACCGAAACCAGCGCAGAGCCGAAAGAATCGATCCACGAGGTCATCGCCAGAGGAGAAGCAACGCGAGGAGATGGTCTACACCTGGAGGAATATGAATATGAATATGAGTCCAGTGTCTGATAGCTTCATGAGCAGCTCAGAGCACATGGAGATGCTGGAGGAAGAGAAGTGGACATGCAGAGAAAATGGAGACAGAAGAAGAAGAGAAGGGGTGTGTGCAGCAGTGTGTGTGTGTGTGTGTTGAGTCCCTCTGCCTCGGCACTCCCCACACCTCTGTGTGTGTGTGTGTGTGTGTGTGTGTGTGTGTGTGTGTGTGTGTGTGTCTCTCGCTTCCAGAAAAGGGTGTGTCCGCCCGCCTGCTCTGAGAGCGAGGGAGGGGTCAGTCCTCTACTCCTCCCTCGCTCTGTTATTTCTCTCTCGCTCTCATTCCCTCACTGGCAGCCTCAGGATTAAGGCCTTTGTCTCTCTGCCTCCTCTGCCTCCTTTTTTATTTCCTATCTCCTTCTCTTTTTATTTAGCTGTGTGTGTGTGTGTGTGTGTGTGTGTGTGTGTGTGTGTGTGTGTTGCCCCTCCTCTCCTGGAGGGTTTCTCATCGGGGGTTTTCTTTAGCCAGCTTCTAGCTCAGAGGTAATTTCCTCCTCCAAACTCCAGCGTTCCCATTTCCTGCCTCACTTCCTCTCCTACCTGTCTTCCTCCCTTTTCACATTTCCCTTCCTCTTCCCTCGCTTCTCGCCCACTTCACTCTTTCCTTCTTCAAATCCTTCCCCCTCTCCTCCTGAAAGTTTTCTTTTCTCCCCCTCTTGTTTTCTCTCTGCTGTTTCTCCCAACCCCCTCTTCCTCTCCCCCTCCTCTTCCTCTCCCTCTCCTCATCTCCTCCTCCTGTTCCCTCACCTTCCTCCTCTCCTCGTCGCGTGCCCCTTCTCACCTTCTTCTCCTCCTCTTCCTCCTCAGTGCCAGTCGACTCCTAAGCAGAAGAAGAGCGCGGTCGGCGCCCAGAAGAAGCTGAGGAGCAACGCCAAGCAGAGCGCCGTCACGCAGAAGCAGCAGCAGCCGCCGCCGCCGCCGTCTTCATCGCCGGGGGAGGAAGAGGAGAAGGAGGAAGAGGAGGAGCCGGCGACCAGGCCGCGGGAGGAGGAAGAGGAGGAGGCGGCGGTCAAGGAGGCGCGAAAGGAAGTGGCGACACAGTCTGCGAAGAGGAAGGAGGAAGAGGAGGAGGAAGACGAGGAGGAGGAGGAGGAGGGCGCTGCAGCCATGCCCTCCATACAGATCAAACCAGAGCCGGAGGAGATGGAGTGCACGGTGAGCATCGGGGGATCTGATTGGTTAGAAGTTAGTCACACAGAGGGAGGAGGGGCGGGGCATCGTTGTGCATCGTTGTGTGATTGTTGTGCGATCGTTGTGTGATTGTTGTGCGATCGTTGTGCGATTGTTTGAGTTCATTCTCTTCACAGACGAGTTATTGTCTCCCGCTGGAGGCAGAGGGAGTCCTGATGGCCTCCAGCTCTGGTTCACTGCAAGCCGGGTCTCATTTCTCAGGTCCAGATGAAGCGGTCTGGATCTCATGATGTCTGATCTGGTGTGATCTCCATGAACAGAACTAAAAACCAGACCCACGTTGTGCTGAAACTAGAAGAATCTCGTCTTCCCTCCTCGGCTGCGTTGAAGCCCATGTGCTCCGCCTCTAGGTCCAAGTCTTCATTCAGTACATGACGTCCTTTTGGCAGGGGGGTCTTTAGGGGCGGGGCTACGGGGTGATTGACAGGCCGCTACAACGCCCGTTGTTATCATCTTACAACGTTGACCCCACCCTCTTGTGGCTCCGCCCTCTTGTGCCACTTCTGGTTGCACCAACAACATGAAAAAACAAGATGGCCGACGGCGTAAATGTTAAACTGGAGGGCTTCAACCCCTCACAGTCCACAAAGCAGCGAGGTGACGTCCACTTCTTACATAATTATGGTGACTATGGTAACAGATTAATGCGTTTGAGGATTAGCGACTTAACTCCAGTTTATAATACGAGGATTTCACAACTCGGGAACTATTTTCCATCCCTGCCGGCTGCGTGGCCGTGTGAACAGGTACCCAGCACACACTCGCTCTTCAGCAGCGTGAACGTGCCAGAGGCTAGTTCCTCCCTCGTGTTTGTACTCGCTGTGGTGTCGTTGTGTAGTTGTGTAGTTGTGTGGTTGTGTGGTTTGGTAGAGATTTAAAGGTCAACAGTGAGTTGTGACTGTCTGTCAGATCTCCAAACACACCGTTCATGTAATCAGCTGTTTCACACACGCTCTGCTCTCTCGATTGAATGGAAATAGATCTTTAACTCCTGCTGCTGGAGGATCAAACACTCGGGATCTTCTGGCGTCTCAGACTTTAATCTCTGGACTCTGGAACGAAGCGTCGACCCGTCGTTGTGTTAAACTACTAAAGTTGAGCTTTGCTCGCGTCCTAAAGTCTTATTACGAGGAGGAGGATGGGCTCCAAGGGTTTCCTCTCCTCTGTGGAGGACGCAGAGGAGGGATCGGAGGAAAGGAAGTGAGTTTAAATGGAGATGGAGGGTCGTAGATTAGTGGGCGGGGCTCTGGATGAGGAAGGAAGTGATGATGAATGAGGATCTGTAGATGGAGAGATGGATGAGGGGTTTGACCCGAGAGATGTGTGGAGCGCTAGAGGAGGGCGAGGATGAAGTGTTTAGCGATGATGATGATGATGAAGCTCGGGAGCGTCTGTAAAAGATGGAGTGTGGGATCTCTTGCTGCTGTTTGAGCTCCTGTTGGTGACGCAGCTTCCTGCTTCCTGTTCTTCCTGTTTGTCTTCCACAGAAACCAGAATCCCAGCTCGCTTCACTCCTTCACTCCTTCCCTCCTTCACTCCTTCACTCCTTCACTCCTTCCCTCCTTCCCTCCTTCACTCAATCAGCCAAATATTATTGCACAACGTCGAGTGAACACTTTCAGAAAAGAGGGAACGTTGAGCAGAAATTAACGAGCTGAAACATAAAGGCTGGAACGAGCTCCGTGAAGGGAACAGCGACGGGGTCAAAGGTCAGAGAGAGAGAGAGAGAGTTTAAATGGAGAAGGAGAGAGAGAGAGAGAGAGAGAGAGAGACTCCTCTTAAGATAGTTTTATTTCTCAGGATCAAACTATTTCAGTGAATGAAGCTTTCTTTCTTCCCCCCTCTTCCAGGCGACTCCTCTTCCTCGTCTCGTGACTTCTTCACGCTCAGATTTATCCGCCCGCAGGCTTTGAGTCGTGTAAATAAACACAGAAAAGTGTGCAGTTCGAGCCTTTTAAATCTCGGCCAGACGAGGCGGCGTAGCGCCTAATAAAGGCTTCAGCGCCGGAGGCCCCGCGGCCCCCTGAACTCATCGCCTCCCACGGCTGTCGCGTCGCTAGTTAGCATCCGTCGTAGCGCCTGGGTGAACGTCTTCACCGGGCCGCGTTCAGCAGATGTCTTTCCACAATTTTGCGGCGTTCACTGCTGCGTTTCTGGACTCTCGTGATCTTCCTGCTGCGTTTGCGGCGATGACGGCTTGTAAGCGAGCGTCAGTCAGCGACTCGTTGTTCTGGGTTCGTCCTGAATCAGGAGACGCGGTGTCACCCTGACGATGATGCACGGTTTCGGTCTTTTGTCTTGAACTTTTTGTCTGCGTGTTTTAATTAATTGCGTGTTATTTCCTTTTGGAATATTAATAATCGGTCATTAGGCGTTCGGATCATCCGGTTTTGTTCCCCGAAGGCGCGCTGCGGTCACCTGCTCGGCCTCGCGGCTATTAAAACCGTTTGTCTGGTTGCGTGTTTTAATTGCGCCGTGACACAAAAGGATCCTTGGTGGCTGCGTCGCTCCACAACGTTGATTACATTTTATCAAAACTAATAAAAACCGGAGTGCGAAGGCGTCGCCGCTGCATGCGAGCGGCCACGCCCTCCAGCATGCACTCCAGCGCAGCCTGTCACAACCCGAGAAGGTCTTAGAATAAAGGGCGTGAGCGCTAATGATAAGGCGAGGCCCCGGCGGCGGCGGCTCGGGGCACGCCAGGGCAGCAGTTTGGCCCCGCCCAGATACGGAGGGGAAAGAGGGAAGGGTGTAGTCGAAGCTGGATGGGTGGAGGAAGCTGTGTGGAGGAGAAGATAGGGTGGGAAGCATGTTGTGGGAGAGGACGGACACAAACGAGGAGGAGGAGAGGGAGAGAGATGGGAGGTGGAGGAAGAGGTGGAGGAAGAGGTGGAGGAAGAGGTGGAGGCAGGGTGTGGACGGTCAGATAAGAGACTGCTGCGCCGACGTCCATTTTGTCCTCTGAGCTGCCTTCAGTCAGTTCAGTTTCTGTTTCCCGTGACGTCGTCCCAGGACGCACACGGGGAGGCTAGGTCCTGCGAAGCTAACGGCGCTAACACACACACACACACACACACACACACACACACACACACACAGAGTTGTTGTTTTGTTTGACGCAC
>NW_027175898.1:17223811-17251311 GCF_023055335.1 Clinocottus analis
CTATCTATTTATCTATATAGCTATATCTATCTATGTGTATATATATATCTATATCTATCTATGTGTATATATATGTGTATATATATACATATATACATATATATATATAGATATATATATATATATATATATCTATATATATATAGTGGTATAATGGTGCATGTACAGTCCTCTGGGGGCCACACAAGGTCTCTGGCAGCGCAGCCGGACGCATTACGCTCCTGTCCTTCTCATCACGGCTGCTCGATGCTTCCATCCCGGTTAGAGATCACATGAATTAATTGCGAGGCGAAGACCGGGTGACCCATTTTATGGCGGCAGCAGTTGAACTGAGAGGAGCGAAGAGGAAGAGGAAGGAGGGTTCTTCTTCATGTTGCATCCAGACACAGTGACTTTATTACTGTGTTTAAGGCGACCCCCCCCCCCCTCCTCCCCGCCTCTCTCTTTTGTCTCTGGACTCACAATAAATGCAAATTGGGGAAGTGAAAGGTTAGGATGTACTTTAGAGTGAAGTTCATCTTGTGGCCTTTAGTGAGACGGAGAGTCTTTGTGCTGATGTTCAGATCCAGACTGGAGGAAGGTGACAGAGCTCCATTGTCTCCTGATCAAAGTGATCACAATAAACACGCCTTGATCGATCTGAAAGACCATCGATCTGGAGACTTTGGCCTTTTTCTTCTTCTTGTCGTCTTGAAGACACATCTTGACATCGGGTTTCAGTTTCAGCTCTATTTTGCTTTTCCACACAGCTTCTGTATTAGATTTTATTAAACAGTTTGACTTTGTCTGCTTCCGTTTGGAGATTACTCACAAAATGCAGCAAAAGTTACCGTGTGTATATATATATATATATATATATATATATATATATATATATATATATGAATCTATAAAAGGAAAAGTTTCTTTTTAATTTTCCTTTAATCTCTCAGAAATCCGAAAGTTTCACTTTCCTTTTTCCATCATTTCTTTCTTCCTCATTTGGTCCTCTTTATTTATTTATTTATTTATTTACATCCTTTCTTCTTCTTTTGTTTTTTTTGTGTGTCGTGGGTCTGATCTGAGCGAACCCGTGAAAAGAGGGCAAGGAGGAGAGGAGAAAGAAGGGAGGAGAAAGAAGGATGGAAAAACACGAGAGGTGGTGAGAGGAAACGAAAGCCGACGAGGGACGAGAGGGCGAGGTGGGAAGACACCAGGGTGTGGCAGAGAGGGAGAGAGAGAGAGAGAGAGAGAGAGAGAGAGAGAGAGAGAGTGAGAGAGAGTGAGAGAGAAAGAGAGAGAGAGAGAGAGAGAGAGAGAGAGAGAGAGAGAGAGAGAGAGAGAGAGAGAGAGAGAGAGGAGAGAGAGAGAGAGAGAGAGAGAGAGAGAGAGGATTGCGGTTACGAGAGCATGATAGAGAGAGAGAGAATAAAGGGAGGGAGAGGAGGGGAGGCTGATGGAGAGATGAAGGCACTGGGAGGGGAAGGGAGTTGTTGGTGGAACGAGTGGAAAAAACATGGAGTCAGCTGATAGCTCCCAGTTTCCATGGCAACGCTAGGCCTTTCCCACCCACTCCCTCGCTCTCTTTCTCTCGCTCTCTTTTTACTCTCTCTCTCTCTCTCTCTCTCTCTCTCACTTCTTTCACACTTCATTTTCTTTTTTTTTGGTGGATGTCTCTATAATCGCGTTACGGCCATGCCTCCTTCTTCTCCTCCCTCTCTTCTCCTCCGGTCTCCTCCCTCATCTCTCCTTCTCTCCTTTCCTCACCCATTTGTCGCGCTCCTGAAATTCCTCCTTAGCGGGTTCTGTATCTGTTGTGCCTCCCTCTCTCCTTTCCTTAAACTCCTTACCCTCCCTCTCTCCTTTACTTAAACGTCCACTTCCTGCTGTAAGCTCCGGGTAACGGTTGTTAGCATGATTAGCATGTGTGCTGATGGCAGGATGGTGTTTACCAGCTGAACTGTGTGACCCGATGAGAAAGAAAAGGGCGTAGCGCCTCCTCCCTCCTCTCCTCACCCAGAGCTGGACCGACTCCAACTCTCTCTCTCTCTCTCTCTCTCTCTCTCTCTCTCTCTCTCTCTCTCTCTCTCTCTCTCTCTCTCTCTTCCCTTAACTCTCTCTCTTAATCAGTACCAGTCTCTCTCCGTACCCGGAGTCCCACACAGCGGCCATTGTTCCAGCGTCATGGCAGCTGAGCGCTCAGCGGCTGCAGAGGCGAGCGAGGCGTTGTGCAACAACAACAACAACAACAACAACAAAAAGGCCTCATGCAAAGTGTCGTGAAGCCTCGAGTTAAAGAGTTAAAGAGTTCGTCGTTCGTCCAAAGCAAACTCTGCAAACTGATCTTCAGTTCAACAACGTTCAACGTGTCGAGTTTCACTTTTTTATTCCTGAACACAGACACGCTAGTAGTTCATTTGCGGCTCTGAATACTACATTACCCATGAGCCTCAGCAGCTGTTTCAGTGAGACCACGTCAGCGCTGCAGCACCTGCAGGGTGTTGGATCAGAGGAAGCGTGATCTTTGTTTTCCTCTGGCTGCGAGCTGCACACGCAGCTGAACTGTCAGCTACAGAAGTGCATCATGGGAGCTGTAGTTCGAGACAAGAACGATGAAATCATCTGTGTTTTGGGCGTTTGTGGAGCTCCTGCTGGCGTCCAGAAAGAGCCGAGCAGCATGTGTTACCTCACGCTTCACTTCACCGTGATTACATCAGTCCAACGGAGACGCTGTGCTCTTTAGGAGACAAAATGCTCCTCAAAAATGCTAACTAAATTGCTAGCTTGAATACTAGCTTTAATCTGCCATCTTAAAAAGCTTGTAAAATGGACCCAAGTCACGAAGTGTGTGTGTGTGTGATCACTAGTGGTATGTTCCAGTGAGATTTTCATTGAGAAAAATGATAAATTAAATTGCTAGCTTACATGTTGGCTTCAAAACACCATCTTGAAAAGCTTGTAAAATGACCTACGTCTCTAAGTTTGCATGTGTGAGAGTGTGTGTGTGTGTGTGTGTGTGCGCTAATATTATGTTCCAGTTAGATTTTCATTTACAGAAATGCTAACTGAATTACTAGCTTAAATGCTAGCTTCAATCTGCCATCTTGAAAAGCTTGTAAAATGACTTCACTCTGGACATAGACCTTGATACTACAGGGGTGGAATCACATGATCTGAGGATGTAGGAGGTTTTACCAGAAATTAATTTTTGTCAATATTTTAGGAAGTTGACGGTTTGTCACTTTTGTTTTCCTAAACGTCTCCTTCCTCCCCTTCTTCCTCTAGCGGGCCGACGTCGCTGACGACTGCTCGCAGCCGACGGACCTCAAGGTGAAGCCGGAGCCGGTTTGCAAGTCGGAGTCGGAGTCGTCCTCGCCGGCGCCGCGGCCGGCCGAGGACCAGACGGAGCCGGTGGACCTGTCGCTCAACAAGCCGCGCTCCTCCTCCTCGTACCCGGCCTCCACGACGGGCGGCGTCACGGTGAACCCGGCGCCCGGCGGCCTGGTGACGCTGTCCGGGCTGTCGTCCACCCCGATCCCCACCACCATGCAGTCCATCGGCTCCATGGTAAACGCCCGGTCGCCCTCCTGCCGGTACGCCGGACACGTCGAGACGGGGGGGAAGTTCCCGCTAACCATATCCTCCCTCCTCCAGGTCCTCTCTCCGGGCTCCATCTTGGCCACTCAGGGCGCCGGCGGCCAGCAGATCCTCCATGTCATCCACACCATCCCCTCGGTCAGCATGCCCAGCAAGGTGGGCCAGCTGCAGACCATCCCCGTGGTGGTGCAGTCGCTGCCCGTGGTCTACACCACCATGTCCACCGAGGGCGTCGCCACGGCCGCCATCACGGTGCCGCTCATCGGCAGCGACGGGCGCTCAGAAGGATCCGGTGAGTGGCGCCACGTCCACTCCCAGCAGGGTACCGGGGGTTCGATTCCCTCATCGGGGAGGATCGCTGGTACACTGGAGTGTTGTGACGACGAGTGCAGCAGCGTCTTCATGGCGTCAGGAGATCGGAGAGGTTAAATGAGGTGGAGAGGGGAAGCTCCCCATTGGCTCAGGCGAGCTGGTGAAACAGGCCGCCGCCCCCTTTTCTTTTTGACGGACGGTTTCGTTCACCTGGGATTCAAACCACCGACTCGACCCGGAGGTGCTGCCGTCACCGCTTGACCTCGTCGGCATGCGACAGGCCGCTGTTACGATTTACACTCATGACCTTCTTCACTTTGTCTTCTGGACCGTTGATGGAGGTTCGTCTGAAGAGAAGACGAAGCGAGAAGATGGGAGGGAGGGAGGAGGGAGGAGTGAGGGAGGGAGTGAGTGAGGAGGGAGGAGTGAGGGAGGGAGGGAGGGAGGGAGGGAGAGTGAGTGAAGAGGGCAGGAACTGTGAGACTCTTTAAAGTGAAGCAGCAGCTGACATTGAGCGCTCACGTGGAGCTGTGTGGGAGGAACAAGGTGGAGCTGGATAGGTAGACATGGAAGGGAGGATGGGGGGTGGAGGAGGAGATGGAGGGAGGGAGGGAGGGAGGGAGGGAGGGGTCGAGAGGAGGGGAGATTGGCTGTTTTGCGTTTGAAAAACTCGCTGCAGTGGTGGTGAGGGTGGATGTCGTGGTGTTGTACTAATTGTCCAGAGACAAAGAACACTCATTCTGCTGCGTGACTCTCTCCAAACCAACTCCACCCAAATTCCTTGCATCACCCCTTCACCCTCCTCCTCCCTGCTCTCTCCAGGCTGTGTGACTTTGAGCTGTGTGGCTGCCACATTCCTGCAGAGAGGAGGAAGAGAAGGAGGAGGAGGAGGAGGAGGAGGAGGAGGAGGAGGAGGAGGAGGAGGAGAAGGAGGAGGCGGAGGAGGAGGAGGGAGGGATTTCATTCAAAAAGAGAGATGTAGCCGTCTGATCTGCACTCAGATCATCTGACGACTAAAGAAACGAGGATAAACCACCCGACGTGACACTAAAGCAGCGTTCATACGGCCATGGAAAACCTGGAAAAGTCCTGGAGTTTTAAAATGGTTATTTCCAGGCCTGGGAAAAGTCATTAAAAAAATCCAAAAAGTTTAGTAAAAGTCATGAAATTTGGTTTAAAATCCTGGAAATTCGTTTTGTTTTTTTCTTTTTTTTTAAGTGATAGTGAACGAGTATTTAGTGTCGATCAATAGTGAACAATTTATTATCCTCCGTCACCACAGATGTAACACAATAAAAGCTCTGAACACACACACACACACACACACACACACGTAGTCATTTAATCCATAAAATATTGATTGCGACAGCTTTCAATATCAAGTTGTGTGAACCTCTGATCTCACGGACATTCATTCACATACATTTACCCAGAATTCAACAGGAGGGTTGCATTGCTAATGTGCATCATTTTACAAATCCTGAAGAAACACACACATACACACACACACACACACACACACACACACACACACACGCTGAGCTCGGCTTTGTCTGGATAAGTTGTTGGAATCCAGGCGTCTCTGTGAAGGAGTTATTAACCCCCTGCTGTTTCCTCCTCTCCTCCCTCTGTTCCCTTCTTCCATCCACTGCTTCCTCCCCCTCTCTCTCTCTCTCTCTTTTTCTCTCTCTCCCCCCCCCCCCCCCCCCCCCCCCCCTCTCTCTCTCTCTAGTTCGCATCAAGCCCGGGTCCACGTCTCGGTCGAGTACCAGAGCGACAGCGACGCCGAGAGCGGCACGGAGTCCGGCTCGGCCTCGCTCAGCGCCCAGAGCCTCGACGCCGGGTGAGTGACGGCTTCCGACCGCCGGTCCTCATAAGTGACGATGAGGTCGTTTGTTAGTGCAAGAAATGCACAAAGACAACAAGAAGGTGGAGGTGGAGATGATGAACGTCTTGTGGTCAACGTGTTCTGCTGTTCGAGGCTAACTCCTCGTATTCACCAGGCCGGGCTTCTGTCTGCCGTGAAGCTGCTGACCTTTGACCTCTGCTCAAAGTTCATATCCACCTGATAGCGGACCACAGCTGTGTCCCTGCAGTTCCACACGTGGCCACACGTTGGCAGTGATGGGCAGTAGATGGTTAGAAGAGGAAGATGAAGAAGAAGACGAAGATGACTGGTGGTCGTTGTTTCTGTTCTTACTCGAGTTTGACGACAGAGTTTCAGAGGTGTGAACGGATTTTTGGAAATGGCCATGCTAGCTGCTTCCCCCCGCTTCCATGCTTTATGCTAAGCTAAGCTAATGGGACAAGTACATCTCCTCCATGAGAGCAAAACACACAGACCTTTGTGGTCGTTGTGTGTCTCTTTGTGGTTGTTTTCTCTCTCTTTGTGTTCGTTGTGTGTCTCTTTGTGGTCGTCTTGTGTGTCTTTGTGTTCGTCTTGTGTCTCTTTGTGTTCGTTGTGTGTGTCTTTGTGGTCGTTGTGTGTCTCTTTGTGGTCGTTGTGTGTCTCTTTGTGGTCGTCTTGTAAAACAGGGCTATCTTCCTCACAGAAAGAAGGCAAATGAGCCGACTCCCCAAAAGAACCTCTTCCCACAATGCATCTGGTTTGAGTGGCAGCAGGGCTCGGTCATCAATCACACGTCTGCACAACTGTTGACACGGACGCCATAAAGCGTGTGCGGTGATGTCATCTCAGTGTGAAGTGCATGATGGGAGTCGACAGAGTCAGCGGGGGGGAGAGCGAGAGGCAGTAATGCACAGCGGGGTTTCTGGGAAATGCGGTCTTTGTGTGGATCCGTCACTGTGGCACACACACACACACACACACACACACACACTGACACTCACTAACACAACTGTGTGTGTGTGTGCGTGTGTGCACACTAATATAGCCGAAGTGGACATTTAAAAAGGTTGTTAGTTCTAACGCTCACCACTACAGGGTGTGTGTGTGTGTGTGTGTGTGTGTGTGTGTGTGTGCGTGTGCGTGTCTGTGTGTGTGTTAGTAAATCAGGACAGAGCTGCTGCCACACCCAGTAGGCGAGGCCGCCCGGCTGCAACTGAAATTCAGGGTGTGGACACAGACGGTTAGCCGAGTGCTCTAATCACGTGTGTGTACACGTGTGTGTACTTGTGTGTGTGTGTGTGTGTGTGTGTGTGTGTGTGTGTGTGTGTGTGGGACGCACTCAGAGAGAAAATGTTAAATAGAAACAAAGTGTTTGTGGTTATTTGTTCTTTGTGAGGATGATTGTGTGTGTGTTGGTGTGTGTGTGTTGGTGTGTGTGTGTAAAAATGATGCGTAATGCAGTTTGCCGTCACACCACCTTGTAAAATTGCGAAGGCAGAAACGAGAAGCTTTTACTGTTTTTTTTCAAACCAACTTTATTGACAAATGAATGAGGAACAAAACGTCGCCGACATCAGGAAAATACTTTGGAATGAAGGGAAGAGCATGAAGGGATGAGTTGAGCTTCTTTAGTGTTGCTTTGAGGAAAGAGGGAGTAAGAAATGAACGAGCAAGGAAGGAAGGAAGGAAGGAAGGAAGGAAGGAAGCAGCCGTGTTGAGCGTAGATCTCTGGCGCCCTCGAGTGGCCACAAGTCAACATGATGAGTCAAATGAATAAACATCAAGAGACTTTCACTCAAAGAGGTTTCTATCTTCCTACGCTGTCTCCTTCACTCACTCCTCCTTCCTCTCTCCTCCCTCCTTCCTCCTTCCTCCTCCCTCCTCCAGCTCGGTCTTGGACCTGGAGCCGGTGGATCCAGACTCTCCCGACATCAAGAGGAGGCGGATCCACATGTGCGACTACGACGGCTGTAAAAAGGTTTACACCAAGAGTTCACACCTGAAGGCCCACAGGAGGATACACACAGGTGAGACACACACACACACACACACACACACACACACATGCACACACAGGTGAGAGAGAGAGTCACACACACACACACACACACACACACACACACACACACACACAGTTTGAGGGATTCACTCCTAATCCCAACATTCCTCTCCCTCCTGTTGCTTCCTCCCCTGCCCTCCTCTCCCCTTAACGCGTCTCCTTGTCTCCTTGTCTCCTCCAGGAGAGAAACCCTACCAGTGCACCTGGGAGGGCTGCACCTGGCGCTTCGCCCGCTCAGACGAGCTGACTCGGCACTTCCGCAAGCACACGGGGATCAAACCTTTCCGCTGCACCGAGTGCGACCGCTCCTTCTCTCGGTCCGACCACCTCTCCCTGCACCGCCGCCGCCACGTGATGATGTGAACTCTGACCCCTCCCCCCCCACTACCACACCCACGAGCCCGACGACCTCCGACCCTCTGAAAGCTCCTCGTACCAGTGACCCTCACCTGCAAGAAGTCTCCGTACCTCCTTCATCATCCTCCTCTTCATCTTGAAGTCACAGACATATCAGGAGTGTGTGTGTGTGTGTGTGTGTGTGTGTGTGTGTGTGTGTGTGTGTGTGTGTACAGTAGTAGAAGTTTTGGGATTTTTCACAGTGTTTCAACACATCATCGGCGTCCGTCCAGCATCCCTCCCTCTCTCCCTCCATCCTTCCCTCCCTCCCTCCTTCCCTCTCTCCCTCCCTCGCCCCCTCCCTCCTTCCCTCCCTCTCTCTTTCCCTCACTACCTCACTCCCTCACTCCCTCCCATCAGCTGTCACTCAAGACGTCTCCTCCCCAGACAGAAAAGGGTGCACTGAAGGTCCCGCCCTCCATCCATCCATCACATGCATCCGGAGGAAGAGGAGGAAGAGGAGGAAGAGGAGTGACAGGAGGCGGGACTTCCCTTCAGCTGCCAGAACTTCATCCTGTTCATATCCAGAGCTAAAAATGTCACATTTGATGGATTTTGGGCCTCGACTCGCCACCAGAACTTTCTCCAGGAACAAGAACTTTTCCCTTTTCTTCCTCTCGAGGGAAACGACGGCTCTGAATCAGGAGCTCTGAGATCAAAAGAAACCCGAATTAAAGACGACGAGAAGGTTTTGTTACGGAAACAAGTATTAAAATAAAGCGCTGGGCTCTGACCCTCGACCTAAAGCCCCGCCCCCGCTCAGGGGAACGTCCCAGTAGATCAAAACCATGATGACATCACGGTCACATGTGGAACAGATGCTCTCACTTCCTGGAACTGTTTTATATTTAAAAAAAGGTCTAAAATGAACCAAAACTCAGCTGATATGAAATAAAAAGTGGGCTAAATCTCTTAAAAGTCACAGCAGCTGAAGTGACGTCATGTTTACTCTCTGCTGCCCCCCCCCCCCTCCTGGTACAGGGAGCCACAAGACTGTGAACTTTATAAAGATTAATTTTGTCTTCATCGTATCAATCAAGTTATTATCGTTTGCGTGCTCCTCTTCCTCCTCCTCTTCCTCTTCCTCCCGCCGGCTCGTCGATAACAGTATTTTCTTTGTGTGCGTCGTCGTTGCTGTGGTTTATTTTCATGAAATATGGCCTTCAGTCTTCGTTTTATTGATCCTCCTCAACACAACATCCTTCATGTCAACAAAAAGAAAAGCAGAATAAATCAAATCCCTTCGTTGTGTTCGGAGGCTGTGAAGAAGACAACGAGGACACAAACACAGTGTAGAGATCACAAGTCAAACTCTCGCGCAGGGATTAGGGGAGTGTGTGTGTGTGTGTGTGTGTGTGTGTGTGTGTGTGTGTGTGTGAGCGCATGTCTTGAGACAAACACATGATCAGAATTTAAGATTTTTACGTGTGTGTGTGTGTGTGTGTGTGTGTGTGTGTGTGTGTGTTCCGGGCTCTTGTTCTTTTACCTCTCGCCCGTCGAGCCTTAATAACTGAAGAAGTCGATCTGTAAAGGGCCGAAAACCTGACCCCCCCCCCCTCCCTCACCTTCGCCCCCCCCCCCCCCCATGAGCCGAGAGCCCTTCAGGAGCGCTGGGTCTTTGTGGCGTCGGCTCGGTTTGTCACATGAAAAAAGGCCGTACGCTTTACTTGAACGCTCGTGTTTCCAAACCCCTGAACCAGGAAGTTAAAAAAAAATAAATGCACGGCACGTTTCAGACGAAGAAGCAGGAAGTCCTGGGCACAAAAAAACACACAAAGAGGGCAAATTTACAGCTTTTTGATTGTTGGACAAGCGCAGAAAGAGAAAGAATGATATCTAAAAAAAAAAAGTGAAGGAAAATGATGGAAATGTGGTCTTAATGTTTGAGAAGTCGTGGCGGCAGAAAGCACAGCGGACGCCTCCCTTCAGGTGTAAAGACGATGTAAAAAAAACAAACAACAAAAAAATAGCAACTATTTTTGCACGAGGATCCAACATGGCCGCCTGCCGCCGGTGGTTCTGGGAGAAACCAGGCACTGTGTGCATTTTTCAAAACCGCGGGGAAACTTAAACGCTCTCCTCACTAGCATTTCCACCAGGTGGGGGAGGGGGGGGTCGTTCTCTCTCATCTGAGTTTGTCTTTCAGAACTTTATTTAACGCCTCAACAAACTACTTCCCTGTGAAGTTGTTTTGTTGTCTCCTCGAATCCTCGCCGGCAACATAAACCCCTCATAACACCCACCCTGTGCTGAAAAGGTGCACTCAGTTGAAGCAGAGTTCAGCCCCTCCCCCTAAAGTTCAGCCCCTCCCCCTAAAGTTGAGCTCCTCCCCCTAACCCTCCTTTCTGTGTCCTTCAGCTGCTCTTCTGGGCTGAGCTTGATTATGCAACATGACCTCGCTCCCAGCGCTCTTCTGAACCTCGGCGGTTGCGTAGAAGCCTGGACGGAAGCCTCGGAGGGTCACTTTCAAAACAGAAGGCGTTGTGGCCGAGGGCTGAAACAACTAAACCACAAACCTGATACTTTTTTTTTTACAGATTTCTCGTCAACCTCATTCGGAGTCACCGTCCTTGTCGTCGTTTTAAAGAGCGAGTTGGAGCTTTGGACGCTGCAAAAAAAACCCCCACAAAAAAGACCCTCAAAAGTCCCTGAATCTGGTTTTTAAATGTTTTTAATATTGTAATCTGAACTAAATTCAGTGACTTCTTTTGACGGATTTATTTCCCTTTTTTTGCAGTGTAATATCCCCCCCGCCCCTCTCGCTGCTTCAACTAAAAAAAACAAAAACAAAAAACATCGTTACTAAGCACATCTTTCTAGAAGAGTATATGCATTTGATTGCAATGTTTCTTTCTTTTGTAAACTGTTGATAAAGACATTAAGGACAATGACAAATAATAAAGATAAATCCATGTACATAAATGTATATAATCAAAAAGTGCAGAGTAAATGTAACGGGTGAATTTCTATTTTTAACACTGACTAGAAGATAATGTGAAAAATCTTTTTCCTTTCTTTCTTCTTCCTCTTCTTCTTCCTCCTCTGTTGGTTTGATGAAATGTGCTCCAGTATGTGTTGTTTTATTTTTCAAATCTAATAAGACATTTGTTTCGTAGTTTCTTAAAAAGAAAAAGTAAAAAAGAAGAACTGGTCCCACTTGTGTTGTGCACACTTGTTGCATGGAGCGTAGCCATCTTGTTTTCTCGTGCCGTTGGTGAGCATGTCCGTGTGTTCGAGACCCTCAACGTTGAGCTGAGGGCGTAAAACACATTAAAATGAATAATTCAGAACGCGTTTACCGTTCAGAACAGAGCCTGATGTTTCTGCACTGGACCTCAATTAAAGTGTCACAAAAAAAAAAGAAATGAAATGTGAGATTTAGTTTGGTTTTTGGCTGAGAAATGTGTTTATTTTTACACTTCAAGCTTCAGAAAATTTCAGGTCAGAAAAAAAAGAAGTTTGTTTGTGGTTATTTTGTGATTTGATCGTCAGGTTTAAACTGGTATTTATTTCATGAACATCCAACAGAGCGCTGCAGGAACGAACACCAGGACATGACGAGTCAGCAGTTTACTCTTAAAGTCTGTCCAACACGAGCTGAAGACAGTTAAGGTCTCTGATTATAGAACAGGTCAGTGAACGCCCCGCAGGTGAATCCTAAAGAGTGTAAAGGAGACGACGAAGCGTCCTCACAAGGACACGAGTCCTCCTTCAGCTTAGTGAAGGAGATGTAAGGTCATGTGACCTGGTGGAGTTCCTCTATAGGCTAACAGGAAGTCATTGTCATGGTCCTTGTTAGCCTAGCATTAGCTTCTCATTTTCACTTTATTAAAGTTTATTTTGGATTATTATTATTAATAGGAGCCAGCATCGCTCCTAGTGGAGGGAACCAGTACTTCTCCCTAGTGGAGGGAACCAGTACTGCTCCCTAGTGGAGGGAACCAGTACTTCTCCCTAGTGGAGGGAACCAGTACTTCTCTCTAGTGGAGGGAACCAGTACTTCTCCCTAGTGGACGGAACCGGTACTGCTCCCTAGTGGAGGGAACCGGTACTTCTCCGTCGTGGAGGGAACCGGTGCTTCTCCCTAGTGGAGGGAACCGGTGCTTCTCCCTAGTGGAGGGAACCGGTACTTCTCCCTAGTGGAGGGAACCGGTGCTTCTCCCTAGTGGAGGGAACCAGTACTGCTCCCTAGTGGAGGGAACCAGTACTTCTTTCTAGTGGAGGGAACCGGTACTTCTCCATAGTGGAGGGAACCAGTACTTCTCCCTAGTGGAGGGAACCAGTACTTCTCCCTAGTGGAGGGAACCAGTACTGCTCCGTCGTGGAGGGAACCAGTACTGCTCCCTAGTGGAGGGAACCGGTGCTTCCTGCTCGTTCCTGCAGCAGCTCTGTTGTTTCCTCACATCCCCAGAATAAAAAAACAACTAGTTTCCACAACAAAACCACGCGTGTGAATTTCCTCCCGTTTGGTTTTCAGACACTGGAGGAAGTGAAAGGTTTGACAGGATGTTTGTATTTACCTCTTCGGACCCGTCATTCAGCCGCGCAGCACACCTTCCTGTTCTTGATAATCGCTTCACAAGCACACGAGCGGCGGCTAAACGAGGTCTTTTCTACCCGGAGACGCTCTTCTGCGCCGCCTGGCTGCAGGGAGGCGGCGCTCCGCTTTGTGGGTTCTGTTCCGCTTCCTGTTGTTTATTTTGCTGTTTGTGCAAAGCTTGTTTTTGTTTTCTTCTTCTCGGTATCTTAATATTTGTGTTCATGTGCAAAGCGGAACGTTGCAGTGAGACGTTTGATCCCACGGAGACGAGTGCCTCGACTCACCTCTGACCCGCCAGAAACTTTAGGTATTTTCTATTGAATGCAGTAACTTATGGGCCAGTACTATATTTACTCAGTGCAATGCAGTTATCATTATAATAATACAATTATTAATAATATTTTTTGTTTCTTTTGTATTTGTACAGAACAAATGTGTAAAGATCAGCGAGGACAACGTGAGCTTTTTGATACTGTGACTCATAGTGTTTCAAAGTCAGTTTCTCTGTACAGTTGTGATGATTTGCCCTTTTCCTCCCTTCTTCTTTTATAGAATAAAACATGTTTTTGGTGCAATTTAACGCCGGCGGTCTGTGTGTGTTATTATGGATATTTATATGTTACGTTCAAAGTTTTTTTTGGGAAGAATAAATAGGAAAAAATCTTTTAAAATTTAAAAAAAAATAAAAATCAATAACATTGTTTTGTCCGAAGAATATAAAACAAATATGAATTAATTAATAAAATGTGACAATTTAATATTTTTTATTTAATTTGCTTTTTTTGTTTTGTCTTCCTCTGCCTTTTTAAGAATTAATTCCACTATTTTGTTATTCATTAACTTTAAGATTTATGTATTCATTAACTTATTCACTGTTTATATTATTTATACATTATTCTTTCAAACCTCTATTTATTTTCCCCAAAACATATTTAATTCAGTAAAACAACCATAAATGCCATAAATACTAGTTTTGTCCTGCCTGTTTATATTTGACGTTCATAACATGTTCTGTGCTGAAGTTTGTCCCAGCAGGCCACCGTCAGTACAGACGTCCTCCAGTAGAGGGCGCACTGGGACAGAGAGGAGCAACTGGTGGAATCCCAGCAAACACAACTCAACTCAGCGTCAGCAGTACGAGGAACATCAAAATAACAATAACTCATTTAAAATGAATGAAATGCAGTTTAATCTCTTCAGACGTCTCTGACCTCACGTCAACACAAACATCCTGTAACAACGAAACTCTGAGCTCAAACTGAAGTTAATGAATGAAAAGCAGACGGAATAAAGTGCACAACAGAGTCATAAAAAGCTCTTTGTGTGTGTGTGTGTGTGTGTGTGTGTGTGTGTGTGTGTGTTGGCTCTCTCTCCTTCAGCTTTATTAAGCTCTTGTTCGGGTGGATCATTAACACACAGTGTCGTTGTGTTCATCCAGACGCAGACAGACACACAAACCACGTAAAACTAAAGCAGCAGAACTCTGTGTGTGACCCGGAGGCATCAGGAGGCACCAGGAGGCACCAGGAGGCATCAGGAGGCATCAGGAGGCATCAGGATCGATGTCTGTGGTTTAAAGCAGGACGTGATGAAACCCTGAAGGACTCTCTGTAACGGGACGGTAACGCTGCGATCCCATCAGCACCAGATCTAGATTTACTATGATGCTGCAATCGCCAACAACAACTCTCTTACTCTCAGACTCAGAATCTCAGACTCTCTTACTCTCAGACTCTTAGACTCAGACTCTTACTCTCAGACTCTTACTCTCAGACTTTTAGACTCAGACTCTTACTCTTAGACTCTTACTCTCAGACTCTTACTCTCAGACTTTTAGACTCAGACTCTTACTCTTAGACTCTTACTCTCAGACTCTTACTCTCAGACTCTTACTCTCAGACTTTTAGACTCAGACTCTTACTCTTAGACTCTTACTCTCAGACTCTTACTCTCAGACTTTTAGACTCAGACTCTTACTCTCAGACTCTTACTCTCAGACTCTTACTCTCAGACTCTTACTCTCAGACTTTTAGACTCAGACTCTTACTCTTAGACTCTTACTCTCAGACTCTTACTCTCAGACTTTTAGACTCAGACTCTTACTCTTAGGCCCTTACTCTCAGACTCTTACTCTCAGACTCTCAGACTCTTACTCTCTGACTCTCAGACTCTGATTCTCAGACTTTTACTCTCAGACTTCGTGTCAGATCGGGTTAATTAAGCAAACAAACACCGGCAGTAGAGTGATTATTTCTTCTGCAGCGGTGATAAACCACAGGAACGCGTCTGACTGCAGAGCTGACAGGCCACACCGGGTGTTCGATGCCCCGCGACTCCCACCGCATTGTTTCGACAGCTCCGCTGGCAGCGTTCCCGTCTCCATCTGCTCACATGCGAGCCGGGCTCGGCAGCGTCTGTCAGCGGCGCTGCGTCGTAAATATAAACGGTTATAATTATTATTTTCTGAAACAACGCCTCAGCTCTGCAGCCGCACCGGTCCGACCGCGTCGACGAAGGGATGCTCACCTCGAACGCATCGTGCTCGTGTTGTCCCGGGTCGCTGCTGCCGCTTATGGAGGCAAATTACTGTCATGAATAGAGAGCGCAAATGAGCTCCTCACTCCGCGAGCAAAATCCTCGACGCGAGCGCAACTTTTGCTCGCGATGAAAAAGTGCTAGCTTAAGTAAAACACACGCAAAAGTGTTTAAATTGTGCACTCGAGTGGAGCTCAGTTGCGCTCTATTTATGACGTTAATTTGTCTTCATAGCCGCTTCTGAAGCCTCTGCAGCGCTCCAAAGAAAACAACTCAGCGGTGAGGAGGTTTTCCTCGCGGGTGAGTGACAGCGAGGACTCCCTCTTGTCGTGTCATGTGACGTCTCATCCTGTCACAGTCGAGATCTGGAAGATTGAAAACCAGAATGTTGAATGACCCGAGTCGGTTGGAAGTGTCACAACAATCACACAAAGTCTTAATATAGCTTTAAAAATGGCCGACATTGTGTGTCCATGTCCCTCGGTGTCATAATGCGTTTGTATATTGATACATATGTTTAAATCTGTTCTGCATGGAACAAAGTGCAAACTGATCTTAAGCTTCTCATAACATATTACACGTTACATTAATAATGTACTTATGGTAAAAGTACAGAATGTCTGTGTGTAACTGCTTCATCTGATAAATTCTCATGTTCCTCATGTCTGCACACTTTTATGTTCATTGTTCACGTTTATGGTTTTTGGCTCCATTGAAAGAGATCTTTGATCTGAACGGGACAAACCTGTTTAAAGAAAGGTTTCATAAAAACAGAACGTAAAAAGTTACGAGGTTAAAAGTAAACAATGCACCAACCGAACAATTGCCCTTTTATTAGCAACAGTCCTTTTAAGGAAAAAAAACATTATAAATTACAGTAAAATACCGTAAAAAACCTTCCCGATGGATCACAAAAATAAAGCTGTGTGTGTGTGTGTGTGTGTGTGTTTTTGGAACATTAGTTAAACGGTTTTATTTTCTCAACAAATTCACACAAAAAAAGCTTTGGGACGTGAAGTCTGAAGGTAGATTTGTGTCTTTTTTACCCGAGCAAATTTCTTGTTTGTAAGTAAATTATCTCCAAATTTTTGCTCTCAATTAAAAAATCTTTTCTCTCTCCAAAAAAAATTGCTCTAAAAAAAAAAGAAAACGCTTTCAAAAAAATTTGCTCGAAAAAAAAAAAAAATTCTCTCAAAAAAAACAACCATTGTGCTCAATCCCAAAAGTTCCAAGGTGGGTCGCGGGCGTTGTGGGCGGGGCCTGCGCTGCTGGATGAGTTTCTATTGGTGGGCTCACTGAGGGAAGATGACATCATATTGCTCAGTTGTCAACATTAAATGTAGCAGCACTTCTCTTTGTTTTCATGTTGTTGGTGTCGTGAAGTCTTTTTTGTTAAACAACATGGAGGCAATAAACTCCTGCCTCATTTAGCGGCGCATGCCCCGCCCACTGCGTCCACAACTCAACTTGGAACTTTTCTGATGGAGAGTGCAGTTTTTTAGAAAGATTTTTTTTTGAGAGGGAGAGAATTTTTTTTAAGAGCAAATTTTAGTTATGAGAGCATTTTTTTTGGATTGTTTTTTAAGCCAAATATTTTTTTGAGAGAATTTTTTTTTGAGAGATTCTTTTTTTTTGACAGATTTTTTTCTTTGACAAATGTAAAAAAAAAAAATTTTTTTTTGAACAATTTTTTTTGAAGAAATTTCTTTTTGAGAAAGATTTTAGTTTTGAGAGAATTTTTTTTTTAGAGAATTTTTTTTTTTCAATTTTTTTTTGCGATTTTTTTTGAGAGATTTTTTTTCTTTGAGAGAAATTTGTTTTTTAGAGATTTTTTTTTTTTAATTTTTTTTTTTTAGAGATTTTTTTTAGGGATCTTTTTTGAGATTCTTTTATGTGCAAATTTTAGTTTTGAGAGCATTTCTTTTTTTTAACGAAATTGTTTTTGAGAGAGATTTCTTTTTTGAGAGAAATGTCTTTTTTTAGTGAAAACATTTTTTGAGAGATTTCTTTTTTTTGAATATTTATTTCTTTGAGTGAAATTTTTTTTGGAGAAAAAAAATTTTTGGAGCGAAAATTTATTTTGAGATTATTTTTTTTGGGATATTTTTTTTTTTGATTTTTTTTCTTTGAGAGAAATTTTTTTTTTAGAGAATTTTTTTTTTTTTTTTTTTTTAGAGATTTTTTTAGGGATCTTTTTTGAGATTCTTTTATATGAAAAAAAAATTTTGGAGCGAAAATTTATTTTGAGATTATTTTTTTGGGGATATTTTTTGAGATTTTTTTAATGTGCGAATTTTAGTTTTGAGAGCATTTCTTTTTTGGGAGAAATTTCTTTTTTGAGAGAATTTTTGTTTTTGAGAGCAATTTTTCTTTGAGAGAATTTCTTTATTTGGAGAAAAATATTTTTTAATTGAGAGCAAAGATTTGGAGATAATTCACTTACAAACAAGAAATTTGCTCGGGTAAAAAAGACACAAATCTACCTTCTTAGTAAAGAGGATTTATTTTAAATGATTCAAGAAAATCTGATCCAACTCATCTGAACAATAAATCACCAAAGTTATTGGTGCTCAGTTCATTATCTGATTGTTATTGTTGTTGTTTTTTAAAATAGCAGCAGTAAATTAGTTCTAACTTCTTCATGTAGGAAAGATCATTGCTATCTACAGATATTCTGTCACCAGTGCAGCATTAAAGCATGATGGATTTAGCAAGCTAGCAAGCTAACTAGCGGACAGGCAACATTTCTTTCTTGAATCAACTACTCAACGACTCGATCCACACCGAGGCCTTCTTTATCCGTCACAGAGATATTGTCCACAGAGAGGATCTCAGGCAGCGCTGCAGAATCCTCCAGACAAGTTTTAACAGGAGATTTTACTGCTGCGACTGAGGAATGAGCAGCGAGCTTCACCAGGCCCTCAGGTGAGCGCTCAGGAGGACGGGGGCCAAAGAAATGTACCTGAGCTGCAAATGATGGCAGATTAACCGGTGAGTCACCTGATTACCTGCAGGGGAACAGCATGTAACACACGGCTGCTGCCAACATCGCAAACTACGCACTTCAGGTGAGGTTGTAGTGTTCAAAACACTGATCTGCTCTTTGCTTCACGATGCAACATCCACAGTTTCACTGCAGTCCTGCAAAAAAAGAGCTGCATTCTCTCTCCTGACCACCAGGGGGAGACTCCTCTGGTTGTATAGAAGTCTATGCTTCATGTGTTAAAGCTGCATTCTCTCTCCTGACCACCAGGGGGAGACTCCTCTGGTTGTATAGAAGTCTATGCTTCATGTGTTGAAGCTGCATTCTCTCTCCTGACCACCAGGGGGCGACTCCTCTGGTTGTATAGAAGTCTATGCTTCATGTGTTAAAGCTGCATTCTCTCTCCTGACCACCAGGGGGCGACTCCTCTGGTTGTATAGAAGTCTATGCTTCATGTGTTGAAGCTGCATTCTCTCTACTGACCACCAGGGGGCGACTCCTCTGGTTGTATAGAAGTCTATGCTTCATGTGTTAAAGCTGCATTCTCTCTCCTGACCACCAGGGGGCGACTCCTCTGGTTGTATAGAAGTCTATGCTTCATGCGTTAAAGCTGCATTCTCTCTCCTGACCACCAGGGGGCGACTCCTCTGGTTGTATAGAAGTCTATGCTTCATGTGTTAAAGCTGCATTCTCTCTCCTGACCACCAGGGGGCGACTCCTCTGGTTGTATAGAAGTCTATGCTTCATGTGTTAAAGCTGCATCCTCTCTGCTGACCACCAGGGGGCGACTCCTCTGGTTGTACAGAAGTCTATGCTTCATGTGTTAAAGCTGCATTCTCTCTCCTGACCACTAAAACAATACATCAAGTGTAAAAGTTGTGTTTTTGGTGATGTCCTGTAGAACACGCAGGCCGAGCTGCAGAATCAACGTAATTTGCATGAAACTCGTTTTCTGACGTGCAGACGGAGCCGACAACACTCTTGCTTCCACATGCAGAGAACATTACGTGTCTTCGTTTCAGGGCGTCGTCCCGCAGAAGGAGGAAAACCTTCTTGATGAACACATCTTGGCACAAACATAATGATTACTTTTGCTGCCAGTAAAATTCAGCGGTGGACTCCACCCGTTCTGCCTTTATGCCTTTTTACACGCTGACTTCTTCTTCCCCCGCCGCCAAACCGCCGGCGTCCTTTTGTGTCACGCAGCCCCAGCGGAGCTATTTTCCCGCCGGCGGGGTTTTACCTTTCACCCGCTAGCTCATGCTAACGTGTTCAGGTGCTCCGACCTGCTGGGCCGACACAGGGTAACAGTCAATGCAACGGGCAATGATTAACTCGGCCACCTCTCTGTCTTTTTGTCCAAAAAAACTGTCAATATTCTCTTTTTGATGTTTGAACCAATCGGTTGTCTCTCAGATACGATGTTAGCGCCATCAGGCTAAACACAAATTAATAGATAAATCACAGAGAATCAAATCTTTGAGCGAAGATGAACAAACGTGTGACTCATCTCATCTAATAAGACCTGACGCCAATAAAAGCAACGCCACAGATTGTAACACACACGTGACTGAAGCTGTGTGGAAACGACAAAACTCAAAAGAACTTCCTCATTTACCAAAGAAAGATGCTAATATTGCAAATATCTATCAAAGTCAACCTTAGCAGAGAGAATGTTCACATGTTGTGTTCTGCTTTGTTAGAGACTTTACAACTGCTTCATTTCCTCTGAACCAGAAACATGAAGACTGATATTCACACATCTGAACAACATCTCACACGTGTTCCTTTTATTAACACAACATTATTAAACAGCTCTCGTGGCTGCAGAGACACACACTTTTAGTCGTTTTTCAAAAGGTGAAGTCACATGACTGTTTCTGCCGTCGCCATCTTCCCATGACCGTGTGCTAATCAGCTGCATGCTCAAAGACCAACGAAGCAAGAAAACACGGTGCTGTTGTGTTATTTTATGAATCCTTTTTATTATTTCATTGCAGCATTTTGCACAAAACAGAAAACAAAAGTTGTTCTTAACAATTTGTACACAAAACTGATAAATTCTCTTCCACGCGGGTATCAAAACTAAATTAAACGAGCATTCACACACAACCGATCTAAAATCCCATTAGTTTAAAATACAAAATAAAGAAATATTAATATTATAATAATAGGGAATAAAAACTCCAAAAAATATGTACAAAGTCTTAAAACCAGAAGTAGAGTTGTGTACACAGCGGGAGGTGTGAGGGGAAGAGAGAACTCCTTTGTTTAAGAAGAAAACCGTAAAACAATCGTAGTGTTGAAACACACACACACACACACACACACACACACACACACACACACACACACACACACACACACACACACACACACACTCTTGCAGAGAGATGGAAGCAGTGATGTGGGTTCAGAAGCAGAAAGAGAGAAAAGCTTTTGACTGAAGGACGAACGATGAGACGTCGACTCTTCAACTCTGGATTTCTATCGTGCAAAACGTCTCTTGTGATTCCTGCGAATCATTTTTTGTAGGTTTTTTTTTTTTTTGAACCTGGAGAGGAATGCAGGATGAACATGCAGGATGAACATGCAGGATGAACATGCAGGATGAACATGCAGGATGAACATGCAGGATGAACATGCAGGATGAACATGCAGGATGAACATGCAGGATGAACATGCAGGATGAACATGCAGGATGAACATGCAGGATGAACATGCAGGATGAACATGCAGGATGAACATGCAGGATGAACATGCAGGATGAACAGCGCCGGCTGGATGTCATGAGACGAGGCGATCGTTAACCTGCCAGCGAGCAGCCGCAGGCCAGTTTACTGACGATAAAATCCATCTGATTACATAACAGAGTTCTCTCTCTCTCTCTCTCTCTCTCTCTCTCTCTCTCTCTCTCTCTCTCTCTCTCTCTCTCTCTCTCTCTCTCTCTCTCTCTCTCTCCGTGGCAACAGCTAGTGTCATGGATACAAACATTGGGAATCCTGCCCGGGTGATACCTGCACAGGTGAGGCAGTTATGAACTTTTCCATGGAGAGTTTCTCTGATTGTGTCGATTATTTGTTTGCTCTTTTTTTTTTTTTTCAAAAGGGAAAGTCAACAGAGAATTTTACTAAAATTAACATTTGATGTAAAAAAAGAAAAGAAAAAAAGGTTGTCAAGTATAAATCTCATTACATTCTTTGTACAAACACACACACACACGCACGCACGCACACACACACACACACACACACACACACGCACACACACACACACACACACACATATAAACAGTATTTACAGCGGCAGGACGTTCATCTCCACTCTTCTTTGAAAGTTCATACGTCAGGATAAAAGATGGCGGCAGTGATGATGATGATGATGATGATGGTATTCAAGGGGAAACAAACAGTTCGTGTTGATGTTGTTTACAGGAGGAGGAAGTGTTTCCACGAGGCTGCATGACGTTATGCATGTAGTGTAAAAAGTGTTTTTATGAGTTTGGACCAGTGCATGTTCTTTTCATGTTTTTTTTTTTCATGTTCTTTTCATGTTTATTTTTCATGTTCTTTTCATGTTTTTTTTCATGTTCTTTTCATGTTTTTTTTCATGTTCTTTTCATGTTTTATTCAGTGTTCAGTGATGAGTCCAGACACCAAAATCACCTCTGAGTCGCTGGTGGGTCGTTAGCTCCGGCGCTAAGACTCCAGCTAACATCGCGTTGACTGATAGCAGACGGTCGACGTCGTCTCAGTAAAGATACGAACAGTTTGTTCTGTTTGACGGAACTCTGAACGCATGTTTTCTTTAAAAAAAAAAATTAAATTCTGAGCTAAACTTCTGGGACGGAAAATCCCCGTTAGCCGCCTACCAGCACTCTTTCATCAAGAACACCGTTAGCCGTCTACTAGCACTCTTTCATCAAGAACACCGTTAGCCGTCTACTAGCACTCTTTCATCAAGAACACCGTTAGCCGTCTACTAGCACTCTTTCATCAAGAACACCGTTAGCCGCCTTCCAGCACTCTTTTACTGAGGATACCGTTAGCCGCCTACTAGCACTCTTTTACCGAGGACCCCGTTAGCCGTTTTTTCCTATTAGCGTGGAGCGCCGGAGTGAAACCCGGCGGTGCTCAGGGATGATTTTGGTGCCGTGTGAGTTAAGTTCAGGTCGCCGCGTCCGTTAGCCGCGTCCGTTAGCCGCGTCCGTTAGCCGCTCTGCCAGCGCGCCGCGTGACCGCGAGGCGGCTCAGTTCTGGTGGCGCTTCATGTGCAGCGCCAGGTGGTCGGAGCGCGAGAAGCAGCGGCTGCAGGCGACGCACTTGAAGGGTTTGGCTCCGGTGTGTTTCCGGTAGTGTCTGGTGAGCTCGTCCGATCGGGCGAAGCGCCAGTCGCAGCTCTCCCATGTGCAGCGGTACGGCTTCTCGCCTGCAGGACGGAGGAGAGGACGCCGTTAGCATCTCAAGCTAACAGACAGACTTTCACCCAGCAGACCACAGTTACAGTCCAAACATACTTAACACATTAACTTGTTTTCACCCAAAGCTTCAAGTTTAGCTGAAGCTAACCTGCTACCTGTGTTACCTAAACATAACCAGGTACTTTTACTACCTTTACCTAACCAAGTACTTTTATTACCTAAACATAACCAGGTACTTGTATTACCTTTACCTAACCAGGTACTTTTGTTGTTTAAACCAACAAAATACTTGTATTACCTAAACTCTAAAAAAAAGTACTTTTGTAACCTAAACCTAACCCAGTACTTTGGTTATCTAAATCAAGTACTTTCATTGTCTAAACCAAGTACTTTCATTGTCTAAACAAAGTACTTTCATTGTCTAAACAAAGTACTTTCATTGTCTAAACAAAGTACTTTCATTGTCTAAACAAAGTACTTTCGTTCACTAAACCAAGTACTTTCGATGCCAAATCCAAGTACTTTGGTTGTCTAAACCAAGTACTTTAGTCTAAACCAAGTACTTTAGTCTAAACAAATTACTTTAGTCTAAACAAAGTACTTTGTTGAAGTAAACCTGAAACTCTCGTTGCAGTTTGTGGTTTTTCTCGTCTTTGTTCTCGTGAAGCTGAACGGAGATTCAAACCTCACGGAGCCGATGAAGCGTTCAGCTCAGACAACAACAACAACAACAACAACAACAACAACAACAACAACAACAGAGTTCATGTCTTCACTTGATTCACAGATTAAAAAGATGCAGCTATGAACATGAATAATTAAAATAATAAAGTTTTTAAACTCCTGAGTTCAGTTTGTGAGAAACCGACAGACGCAACCGCTGTTTGTGTTACGACACACCTTTTGTTTTTACCACCGTGTGTGTGTGTGTGTGTTTGTTTGTGTGTGTGTGTGTGTGTGTGTGTGTGTGTGTGTGTGTGTGTGTGTGTGTGTGTGTGTAATCCTCCAGTAAAGTCTGTCTTCTATGGAGGATTACACCTGAATGCAGCAGCAACTCCACAAGGAGGATAAAAAATAAAAACACTTGTTTTTCTCGTCTGTCTGCAGGTTTATTGTCTCGTTTATTCTCTCGTTTATTCTCTGGAGTAAATAATATGTATTTAATATTTATTTTTGTAGCTGAGGTAAAAAACTAAACAGAAAATGTCTCTTTTACAATACAATAAATAAAAGTGGGAAAAAGAAAACACTTAAAGAATTTCCACAGGTGAACCGGATCTATATATCTATATCTATCTATATCTCTATATATCTATATCTATATATATATATTCATATAAACTCTTTACAATAAAGTCCAGTTATTTCGTTGTTAAACCCTCTGAACAAACAACCAGCAAAACTAAACCAGAAGCTGTAAAAATACATCATCACCGTCAGATTTTCATCTTTCCAACGTTCCTTGAACACATCATGTGCGACGCACATCATAAAAGCGTCTCATTTAAAATGTTCTTTTCTTTTTTAATGGTTAATAATTTACAGCATTGTGAGTGTGTGATTGTGCACACATGACATGTTTGAGTTCTCTACTTATTGTTATGACTGTTCTGTTTCCATTCAGGTGCTTTTATTGTGAAAGGCCACAGGTAAAGGGAGAGAGGAGCAAACAAGCGCTTCGGGGGTTCGAGGCGATTCGTTGGAATCTCAATGGCCGACGTGAACAGCGGCTGCAGTGATTAATAAAGCTCTTCTTTGTAGTCGTAAGACAATAAAGAGAAAGAACCCGTAACGCAAACAAGAACAACGAGCCCAGATCTTAACACAACACTTATGCCGCCGCGCCCAGCCGTTGACATTTCTGTGCGGTTGCCACACAGCGAGCTAATCATCCACACACACAATCACACGCTCTGCACACAGCGGAGGAAAGCCATCCTTCATGACGCCGTGTCAGAGAATCAATGGAAGGAATGAGCTGAAACAACACCAGGAGGGACGCTACACAACGGCTACACAACGGCTACACAACGGCTACACAACGGCTACACAACGGCTGCACACGATCACGTGAGAGTTCACAGCACAATGAGGTCGGGATCGCTGGCTGCGCTCCTGAAAACATCTCAAAGTTTTTGAGTTTCAGTGTTTTTCCTCAACGAAGACGACAATTTATGTTTTCTGGAAAACTTTTTAATCTTTTGCTGTCAACTCAAATCATCTTTCTTTTCTTTTTAAGGGAGCTTGTTTGTTGTTGAGTCTTTTCTTTGTGTCAGATGTTTAAGACACAACAGGTTCAACATCGAGTTTCTTGCGTTAATAAAGCTTCATGTCTTTGTTTCACTGCAGAAATCAGAAAAAAGGCCAAAAAACAACACATTTTCTGCGTGTTGTTAGTGATAAATGTTGTTAAAATGAGGCTTTGCATGATGTGTGAACTCTGAAAACCTTCAGGTTCATGTTTATGAGTGAAAGAGTGAAGTTTGATGGATGTAAAAGTTGCTGAAGTCTGAGAACAAACTCATGGAGAGAAAACGCCTCGAATGAGATGTTGTGTTAAAATACACAATGTGAAGACTCGATAGGGTCAAAAACATAACTAATAAATATCAACATGAAACTTCACAAGTTGACTATCGACATGAAGAGGATTCATTTTTTTATTACAAGTTTTCTGAAATTCCATGTTTGAATATGCAAATGAGGCATTTTTCTAACTTTTTCTATTTTAGAACTTTTGGTGAATTTAAGAAAAAACCACAAAGAGACGCAGCAGTGAATAAATCTTCCTCTTCGTCTGACACAAGACGTGTTGTGGAAGCCGATGATGCTTGAATTGATCTCTTTGTGTGTCTTTGTGTGGCTGAACCTCGTTCGGGTCATTAAGCGCTCGTTAGCGGCGTGGACCTCGTTAGCCGATTAGATAGCCGCCGCTATTGAGCATCAATCACCCGGTGGCAGCCGTTAGCGGCGCCATGGGGGGTCCAAAGAGCACGGGGGTCAGCTGATAGCAGGAATAACACACAAGGACGGCAGGAGGCGTTTCGTTGTGTTGCATTTGTTGTGCTAAAACATCCTGAAGCCCAAAAGTCGTTTTAAAAAGCGGTTTTAAAGAGCGGCTGAAAGACAAAAAGCCTCCTATCGGCACCGTATCCTGTTTCCACAGTTAATCGCTCTCTATGTCTATGTGTGTGTGTCTGTATGTGTGTGTCTGTGTGTGTGTGTAGAGGAGGTGTGTACAAATGTCTCCGTATAAAAAGGCCGAGGCTCTGGAGCCGCAGGTGTGTTTGGCTTTGCTCTGTAGCTGCGCTGCCGGGGTCAAAAGCACAGACTATTATCCCAGCGGGCTGGTGAAACATGACACACACACACACACACACACACACAGAGAACAAACACACTTGAGTGGTATATATTCCTAAACAAGCTGCCAGGAGGTCAGGTGGTTTAAACCCGGCCCGTCGCTCACATGTTCTTTTATTCTGAAGGAGAACAATCACTGAAGCTTTCAGAGGCTTTGTCTTCTGAAGCGTCTCAGCTGGCAGTGATTGATTTTATTTTAGCGATGCGCGCCGCTCTCCTCCCGCGGGTTAGCGTAGCGGCGCTCAGAAGCCTTTAAGAGACAGCGGCTGTTTGATCAGGTGGCTGATGGGAAACGCTCGACTATTATCTCTCTTTCTGAAACACAAACGCACATAAACACTAATGAGTTATTGAATCACGTCATGACCCGTATGGACAAACACTGAGTCTCTCACACACACACACACACACACACACACACACACACACACACACACACACACACACACACTGTTAAACGCTGTAACTTCTCTGATACCTGCAGATTTATCTCTGCAGCGACTGTAAAATAAGACAAAATAGGGTTTGAATTCAGCTAAAATGAATCAAAAACATGGATAAAAGTAAGTTTCTCTTTATTCTTTCACTTTATTGTTTAGGGTTGTAGGAAAATATTGACATACTGAAGTATCGTCAAACCCTGATAGAGCTAAACGTTTATTTTTTTACTCAGATTGTGTAAAAAGTAGCTTCATGATAAATGTTTTCTTTATTTAAACTCCGGTGGTTTCTTCTTTTTACTACGACAGTTCTCCTTAAATCAGATTTTTTTTTCAAATAGCTAAATATTGCCTTACAATATTTTGAATATATTGCGATATTTTGCAATATGTTGTGATATATTATGATACATTTGATGTATTGTATTGAATATATTGTGATTTATTCTGATATATCGTGATATATTGCAATATATTAACATGTTTCGATAAATTGCGTTATATTGTATCGTAACACACGCCATGATACGCATTACACAACTCTACACCTTCAATCTTTCGTCAATTTATAACTCTCCAACATTAAGAACTGTATTACATTTTTAAAATGCAACGGACATAATCGCAGTGAAACAACCTTTCAGTATAAAATACCCAGATTATTGCAACCACAAACGTGTTTAATCTCCGTCAACCAACACTTGACCGCTCTCAGGCTCCTTTAATAAAACATTGTGAGTATGATAATAAGGTTTTACAATCGCCTCGGCCTGTTTTTACTGAGTCAAAGAGCAAACAACCTCTCCGGCTCTCCGGGACGCCCATAAACTCTTTGTGGGCCTCTCGGCTTTATCAGCTCAGTTAGTGTTTGTGAAGAGGGCTGGAGGGTTCCCTAATCAGGCTGATAGCACTGCACACACACACACACACACACACACACACACACACACACACACACACACACACACACACACACACACACACACACACACAATCACAGAAGTCGACGTGCAGAGCTCAAATAGCT
>NW_027175898.1:17261311-17308648 GCF_023055335.1 Clinocottus analis
TCATCACATCTCACACATCATTTTTGGAGTTTGGAGTCCAGACAAGAACTTCCCTCTCGTCCGGTTTCTGTCTCTTATTTCTCGCCACTCTTTGTTCTTTTTATTGTCTAGAAAAGCTCCTCAGCTGGCGGCTCGAGGCCAGCGGGCCGGAGGACTGAGCTCTTCCGGCGGCGTTTGGATTTTAAACGTCACGAGACACTCGAGAACGATCGCGACGTGAAGTCACTTTCTGCTCCACTCGAGCTCAAAACCTCCCGAAGAGACTCGAGGACGGACGTGTCTGCGTGTCGCTGCAGGTTCAGAGACTTCTTCTCTCACCGCAAGAATGAGTTCACCTTTTGTTTTTCATCCGCTGCTGTCCCAGACGGGTGAAGGGCATGATGGGTAAACGGCGGTGCGTTCAAGAGGCTCTGCGGCCGCCGACAGACGAGCGTTCACACCACGGGCGTTACGACACACTGGAGTCTGTCTGCGGGCAGAGACACGGCCGGGCATGATGGGTAACGATGACATCATGAGGCCGAACAACTGCAGAGGAGTTTCTGCTCAGGAGGCGACGCTCTGCAGGAGAACCGGGCCGCTGCAACAGGACGGCGTGAAACACTCGTTCGTCCGCCAGGGCGGCCATTTTACCCGAATACAACGCAGCTGATTGAACCCGCTCAGGAAAGAGTTTTCGGGAGGAGCTTTGATTTAATTTATCGAGGAATTTGCAGATGAGCATGAGCCAGGTGGACGGACAGGCCAGCAGGCAGGAAGTGCAGAGACACGGAGGACTCAAGACTACAAAATAAAACAGGAAACAGAAACCTCACACCATGACAGGATGAACTCTTCCTCACATGAACAGCCTGCGAGCTGAGACTCGTCTTCAGCGGAGAAAAGTCAAATCCTTCCACAAAGCAAAACAGAGGAGAGAGCGAACGACCTGCTGGAAGGAGATCTGAAGCCTATCGGAGTATTGATCTGCAGGAATCGTTAGGCGTGACGGCCGCGGCGCTCCTGATCCGTACCAACGGAGTTACTCTGTAACTTCCCTCGGCTGCGCTCCGTCTCGCAGGGAGAAGTATCGCTGATTTCACGACAGAAGAATCTGGAGCTGGGTTTCATATCAGTTACTCATTCTGCTCACGGCGGAGGCTCAGAGCGCTTCAGCTGACAGAATATTGATCTATTAATATCACTGTATGATGGTGCATGAAGCAACACAGGAACATCTCTCAAACTCTGACCAAAGATGCATCTTTAAGATCTCATTAAGCTCTGGGAGGACGCAGAGTGTACTGTAGTACTGTAATACTGCAATACTGCAATACTGTAGTACTGCAACACTGTAATAATGTAATACTGCAATACTGTAGTACTGCAACACTGTAATACTGTAGTACTGCAATACTGTTACTTTAGAGACTAATGTACTACACATCTCTTCACGAAAGGAGACTGATGAAGAATTTAAACATCAAATCCAGTGACGGTGATGAACAGAGTTCATACTCATTGTGACAAATGGATCTCCAGGACTTTAAACCAAATGTCCAAAATCTTATTTTTTTTTCTCTAAATTTAACACATTTTAACAACATTTTCAAAACTTTTTTTTCCTTGAAATTTCCATGACTTTTTTTTTTAACCAAATTTCAACCAAATTTTCGTAACTTCTTTTTACCAAATTTCCAAAATCTTCTTTTTATTCCAAATTTAACAAATTTTAACATTTCCATAACTTAAAAAAAAAAAAAAAAACAAATTTCCATGACTTTCTTTTTTACAAAAATGTCATGATTTTTTTTTTTCAACCAAATTTTTGTAATTCATGATTTCAAACTCAGCGTGAATGAACGTCATGAACACATGAATAGAACACATGTACACCACTTTTGGGGATTTCATTTTTTTCAAGGACTTTCCAGGCCTGGAAATATCTTTTTATATAATTCCATGACTTCTCCAGGTCTTCTGTATGAACCCTGCAGCGAACATAGAAACATCTCAGAGAGCTCAACAGTCTGGACTCAGCGTCAGATGTTTGCTGGTGGAGACCAAAACGCGAGCTGAAGCTGAGTTCACCGATCGTTTCCTCAAACCGTCGACACATGCGGCGTTTAAACAAAACCACTTTCCTTCCTCACAAACAAGAAGACGTCAACGAGTTCATTCACTGAAAAAACTCACTCGGCAGGACGGAAGACAGACTCCAGTCAGCCGGATTAAACCTGCGCGTCTGTCGAGCCGCCGCGACTTCTCTCACGAGGTCGACCTGCGATGCTCTCGGGCCCGGAGGCGGGTGGACGCATGCGGGCCCTGCTCAGACAGGTCGGGCAGCATGCTGCTGTCACCACAGAGAGAGAGAGAGAGAGAGAGAGAGAGAGAGAGAGAGAGAGAGAGAGAGAGAGAGGAGAGAGAGAGAGAGAGAGAGAGAGAGAGAGAGAGAGAGAGAGAGAGAGAGAGAGAGAGAGAGGCAGAACTCGAGAGGGAAACCCGAATTATACTCCTGCAACTACAACTGCTGCTGCCACGCAGTCGGGTTGACGGACTCGTGTTGGTTTATAGTTCCTGTGTGTTTCATACTCCAGACCAGCAGGTGGCGCTACGGCCGTTTAGAGTCGACCGTTTAGAGTCGACCTGCACGCCGACGTTCACCGACATCTCCCTCCAGGACTCCACCTCCATCTTTGTGTCCTGATACTCCGTCAGGTTTTATAAATGTTCATATTTGTGGACCTCTTCAGCCAAACGTTCTTCAACAGGATCCATTGTTCCTGTTTCTGCTGCGGCTTTTAAAAACAGAGGTATGATGCTGTGAAACCGGACATGAGAGACTCAGACAGGACGTGGTTAGCGGACCAATCACAGCCTTGTGGGCTCGCGTTGCTTTGACGGATAATCAGAAATTTGTGGCGACGCACGCGAGCAGGCAAAATGGCCGATTTGACCACGCGAGGGCGGCCATGCTGGCTTGCGTCTCTGCGTAAAACCAGAGTGTGAATCAGCCTTTAGTTCGGAGGCGAGAGCTGAAACGCAGAACGGCGGGAAGAAGACGAACGGAGCGCGAACCTGAGAGGAATGTCTTCCTGCACGGTGGCGTGGAGCGAGAGCGCGTAAGGTGAAGCCTCTGCAGCTGCGGTCGGCTTTCAGAATTTGCCTGAGGGGGCGACTATTTAACTCAAGCTGACTCCTTTGTTCCCGACATAGTCACGCTTTGCACAACATGAAGCTGCAGCAGCGTTGCAGCAACGAGGCTCCAGAGGGGCAACGAGCAACGCGGCAACGAGCCGT
This sequence comes from Clinocottus analis, assembly GCF_023055335.1. Lineage (NCBI taxonomy): Eukaryota > Metazoa > Chordata > Actinopteri > Perciformes > Cottidae > Clinocottus > Clinocottus analis. The sequence goes on from NW_027175898.1 coordinate 17,264,591, forward strand.
CCTAACGCAGCGTCACCTGATGTTTAGATGTGTCCTTGTGAGTCGTCCCATAACTCAACAGACAACGTCTTGTCTCGTGACGCTCCGGTGAATGATTGACGACTGCAAAGCCGCATTACATCGTGTGAGTCGCGGAATCCCACAATGCAGTTCACCTCGGCTGTAAAATACCTCTCTGCTTTATGACGCGTCAATCTGGCCGAGAAGGTACACGATGTTTTTTAAACAGGCGGCAGGAAAGAAACCCTGAAGACGAGGAAATAATCTGCAGCCATAAAGAAAAGAAGCTGCCGCTTCCACTTTTATTCAACCAGGGGGCGACTCCTGTGGTTGTATAGAAGTCTATGCTTCATGTGTTAAAGCTGCATTCTCTCTCCTGACCACCAGGGGGCGACTCCTGTGGTTGTATAGAAGTCTATGCTTCATGTGTTAAAGCTGCATTCTCTCTCCTGACCACCAGGAGGCGACTCCTCTGGTTGTATAGAAGTCTATACTTCATGTGTTGATGCTGCATTCTCTCTCCTGACCACCAGGGGGCGACTCCTCTGGTTGTATAGAAGTCTATGCTTCATGTGTTGAAGCTGCATTCTCTCTCCTGACCACCAGGGGGCGACTCCTCTGGTTGTATAGAAGTCTATGCTTCATGTGTTAAAGCTGCATTCTCTCTCCTGACCACCAGGGGGCGACTCCTCTGGTTGTATAGAAGTCTATGTAAGTGACTCTCTTGATGTATTCCCTCAGTAAACATTGTAAAGTTCATGTCTCCATAGTTTCAAGTCTTCTTCTATACAGCACGATGTTCATCTAGTAAGTTCTGGTGGGTGTTTGGCAGGAAGCAGCATCCTGATACAAACATCACCAGAGTGACCAAACCGGACCTCTCCGGCCTCTCGGCCGTCTGTTTACCAAACAGCGGCGTCGTGTCGAGGCTTCTGGTTTTGCGCAAAAACACAGACACACTCGACCTTTAGAGGAGGAGGTCACTCTTCTGTTGCCTCTGAAGCGCTCGGCCTCATTAGCCGAGTATCTCCTGCACATCTACACGCAGAGGAACGCCACGGTGCGAAGGAGAAGAGGCCATTTTGCACACTTTGTCTAAAAATTCCACCTGCTTTCTGCATCATGTGACCAGGTCATGTGACCTCTCAGCCTCAACAGAAGCACCATCCCTCAGGGGGAGGGAGACATTTCTATACTCATCTCCTTCCATTGTAGTGATGTTAACTGTAAACTAAATGTTCTTTTTGCACCTTTGCACGTGAAGCACTTTGAATTGACGCGTAGGTGAGCTGTGCTGTGGAAGTAAACCTCTCTGAAGAAGATTAGTGTGTGTAATAATGCGACAACCCGCAGGGTAATAACTACACAACTCATTTAAAAACAGGTATAACACTCATTTGTTGGCAAATTAACTCCAACAAGCCTGTTTTCCTATAACTGTCCTGTAGGCAGTCGGACCTTTTACACTGCAGAAGTGATAGCAAAGCCAAAGGCTTCATGTGAATGAGTTCATTAAAACAGATCCTAAAAACAGCTGCAATATGTCTAACCTGCACCACACGGAGTGTCTGTGAGCAGCCTCCATCAGCTGAACTCTACCTGCGTGCTCAGGTGTGTGTGGAGGACTTTACCCCCGCAGGTGAGCTGCCTCCTCGCGCGGCTCACTGGTAATTAAATGCTAATTACAAGCTTCGTGTGTCACGAAAAAAAAACGAGCTTTTACTGTGACGTGAAGCAGCAGCTGCAGCGTCTGTTCTCACGTGAACTTATAGAGACAGAACAACCCAGAACAACAGGCCGGAGCTCCGGCGGGCGGCGGTGACTCTCACCCCGGGTTTGACGTCCTCGAACACGGACGCGTCCTCGGATCCGTCCGCCGCGGGCATCCTCACGGGCTTCAGCTGCGTGAACACCGCCCTCTCGTCGGTGCTGTGCGGCGCGTTCATGGCCGGTCCAACCCTCGCTGCCATCGGGACGCCTTCACTCGTCTTCTCGGGAATGTGTGTCGACAGTGAGCACATGAAGATGTGTTGCGGGTTTAAAGCAGCTACTCCTCAGCCCTGCCCGCTCCTCTGGCCCTCAGGTAGGTTTTACCTGAGCTCAAGTATGGAGCCGGCAGCGCTGCGAGCCAATGGGAGCGCGGCGCGAGACCCGGGGACCAATCAGCTGCGAGGAGGGAGGCGGGACTCACCTGAGAGACAAAAGGAGGAAAAACTGGAGGACACACACACACACACACATACACACACACGCACACACACACACACACACACACACACACACACACACACACACACACACACACACACACACACACACACACACATAAATTTATGTATTTACAAATTTTTAAAAAATGCTGCTTATGATTTTTTTTAAATATATAAATGTGATAAATTCCCACCCACTTTTTTTTCAAACTTCATTTTATTCAAATAGATGTAAATCCATCTTCCTGTTGCACGTGATAGTTACAATAAGTTGGACACACACACGCGAACACGCAGGAATAACACAACGTTGCCAAGACTTTTGTGCATTTCGCTGCGTGTCGCAGCAGGTTGAGCAGCTGAAGCTCAAGGTGGTTATCAGATATTTAATAGAAACATAACATCTTGAGTGTGTGATCAGAAAACAGAGTGATGTCATCGCTACGGGTCAGAAAACATTCAAATAAACATGTTTAAAGATTCTTCACGGATCATTTCTATTATTGCTTTGACAAAAAGACAAACAAACAAATACAGATTGAGTTGAGGCGCGCGCTCGACAGCTGGAGCTCCTGCAGGTTTTCACCAGCCGCGAGCGACAAACAGCGATTCATGACACTGACGCGCGTCCACGAGACGAGCCTCCGCACAGAGCTGCTGCCGCTCTGTGAGGACACGTGTGGACGCATGAATGTATGAGGACGTGCACGCATGAACGCATGAATGTATGAGGATATGCACGAATGAATGTATGAGGACATGCACGTATGAATGCATGAATGTATGAGGACATGCACGCATGAATGTATGAGGACATGCATGTATGAATGCATGAATGTATGAGGACATGCATGCATGAACGCATGAATGTATGAGGACATGCACGTATGAATGTATGAGGACATGCACGTATGAATGCATGAATGTATGAGGATATGCACGAATGAACGCATGAATATATGAGGACATGCACGTATGAATGTATGAGGACATGCATGTATGAATGCATGAATGTATGAGGACATGCACGCATGAATGTATGAGGACATGCATGTATGAATGCATGAATGTATGAGGACATGCATGCATGAACGCATGAATGTATGAGGACATGTACGTATGAACGCATGAATGTATGAGAAGATGCACGCATGAATGTATGAATGTATGAGGACATGTACGTATGAACGCATGAATGTATGAGGACATGCACATATGAATGCATGAATGTATGAGGATATGCACATATGAATGCATGAATGTATAAGGACATGCACATATGAATGGATGAGGACATGCACGTATAAACGCATGAATGTATGAGGATATGCACGTATGAATGCATGAATGTATGAGGATATGCACGTATGAATGCATGAATGTATGAGGATATGCACGTATGAATGCATGAATGTATGAGGATATGCACATATGAATGCATGAATATATGAGGACATGAACGTATGCATGTATGAATGTATGAGGACATGCACATATTAATGGATGAGGACTTCATATCTCCTGGAAGTCATTTAATGTCTCTTTGTAGTCGCTTTGTGTCTCTTTGTAGTCGCTTTGTGTCTCTTTGTAGTCGCTTTGTGTCACTTTGTAGTTGCTTTGTGTCACTTTGTAGTTGCTTTGTGTCACTTTGTAGTTGCATTAAGGCCGCTTTGTGTATATTTGTGCTCATTTTGTGTCTCTTTGCGTCTGTTTGAGCCTCTGTAGTTGTGTTGTCTCTTTATGGTAACTTTTGTGTTTATTTGTGGTCACTTGTGTGTCTCTTTGCAGCTGTTGTGCCTCTCTCTGTAGTTGTTTTGCGTCACTTTCTAATTGTAATGGTCTTGTTTATTGTCGTTTTGCGTCTATTTGTGGTAGATTTATGTCTATTTGTGGTCATCTTGTGTTTCACTGAGGTGGTTTTGCCCATTTCTGTAGATGTTGTGAGTCTCTTTGTGTTGCTTTGTGGTCATTGTGAGTCTCTTCCTGGTCTCCTGACATGACTACATGAAGGTAAAGGCCTGTGTGCAGTGCGTCTCTCCCGCTGCTCACACAGCAGTTAGCTGATTGACTTGTTCATCCTCACGTCATCACAATAACAGAACTACAAAGACCAGAAGCAAACACTGTGTTTACCTTGACGACCGCTGTGTGGGCACATCGTGTCCAAAGTGTCTCCACATAACGGGGAACGCTGGCGACGTACTCGTTAAACCTGATTCGGGGCATTTGTCACATGAGCCGGGGACATAAAACATACCGGAGGGGCGTTAGCGCGTTAGCGCTCGCCTGCGTCAAACCCGAGGCCGGCGTGTGATTATGAACCGTGAGAAAGTTCAGCTCGGATGCTTTCACTGAATATAATAACACAACCTTTCCACGAGCCGGTCGAGTGTGTCCCACTGGTCCGTCTGCATATTTGCAGAGGATAATTATACCACGCTGTGCCATGCGAGCGGAGATTAAAGAGCTGGTACAATTCCACGTGCGGCTTGAACAACTGTCAACGGGGAGACGGGTTGCGCAATAAGACATCAGGAAGTTCAGCTGGACTCACTGCTTCTCCTCCTTTGTCTCGGTAACGGATCCCATGAAAAGAGCAAAAGCAACAGCGTGCTGCTCGTGTGTAGACGCCCTCTGACCCTCCAGACCGCTCACGCCCCTCGCTTCCTGGACGCTAAATGCTAACAACATGCTCCAGTTGGCAACGCTAGTAGCGTGCTATCTTCAACATGCTCACCATCTTAGTTTAGCATGCTAACATGCTAACATTTGGTCGCGTACGCTGACCATTTTCCCCCGATTTGACGACATTGTCCCAGTTGTAGCCGCTTTGTGTCTCTTTGTGGTCACTTTGTGTCTCTTTGTGGTCGCTTTGTGTCACTTTGTAGTCACTAAGTGTCTCTTTGTAGCCACTTTGTGTCTCTTTGTAGTCGCTTTGTGTCTCTTTGTGGTCGCTTTGTGTCACTTTGTAGTCACTTTGTGTCTCTTTGTAGTCACTTTGTGTCTCTTTGTAGTCGCTTTGTGTCTCTTTGTAGTTGCTTTGTGTCTCTTTGTAGTCACTTTGTGTCTCTTTGTAGTCACTTTGTGTCTCTTTGTAGTCACTTTGTGTCTCTTTGCGTCTGTTTGACTCTCTTTGTAGTTGCGTTGTGTCTCTTTGTACTCACTTTGTGTCTCTTTTGTAGTCGCTTTCTGTCTCTTTGTAGTTGCATTAAGGCCGCTTTGTGTATATTTGTGTTCATTTTGTGTCTCTTTGCGTCTGTTTTACCCTCTTTGTAGTTGCGTTGTCTCTTTGTAGTGACTTTTGTGTTTATTTGTGGTCCCTTTTGTGTTTCTTTGCAGTTGTTTGCATCTCTTTTGTAGTAGTTGATAGTTTTGTAGTTTTTGTAGTTGTAGTCTCTTTAGGAGTTTAGTGTCACTTTCTAATTGTAACGGTCTTTTTTATTGTCGTTTTGCGTCTCACTTGCACAGCTAAAGCGGCTCAAACAGCGGAGGACAACAGGTGTGAAGTCACTGTTCAGAAACAGTAGCGCTGCCACAGCTTCTCAGAGGCTTTTGTCCACCAAGAAGCGCTTCACCAAAGCGTCTCTCGTGCGATGACGCAGTGGTTTGTGTGTTGCACGACAGACTGGAGCCACAGAACCAGATCTGTCTGCTGACTTTTCCATGACTGCGTTTTAATGACACGTCTCCAAAGTGGCGGCGCTACTTTATTCATGCCTCAATTAATCAAACATTCAGACCGCAAACAACGGCTCCGACACGACTCTCCGCCGTCCAGCTGTGAGCGTGCGGCGCTTCAGGTGAGGTCGTTAATGAAACTCCTGCACCGTGATCCACATTTCAGGCTCTCCGTCCACAACCAGTTCATTCTCATCAGTCCTGGTTTTGCTGAATGTCTCTGAACACAGTTTCAGTTTCCAATGAGAGTCTTTCCATCAGCTGATGAGTCCACTCCCTCCTGGCCTGGATCCAGCCTCCAGTGGAGCAGCATCATCATCATCTTCATCCTCATCAGCGTGAACAGTGTGTACTCTGACTGCATGTTGACACATGGTTTTAATAACATAGAAGTTCATAATGACTAAAATACAAGACAGCGATTATGGCAGTTTGTCACATTACACAAGATTATGTGTTTAATATGTAATCACCTGTTTTAATTTATATGTTCTTTCTTTTTGTATAAGAAAAATGGTACGAACATAAGAGACCTTGTAGTTGTTTCATGTCTCTTTGTAGTTGTTTTAAGTCTCTTTGTAGTTGTTTGAAGTCTCTTTGTAGTTGTTTTAAGTCTCTTTGTAGTCGCTTCATGTCTCTTTGTAGTTGTTTTAAGTCTATTTGTAGTTGTTTTAAGTCTATTTGTAGTTGTTTTAAGTCTCTTTGTAGTTGTTTTAAGTCTCTTTGTACTTGCTTCATGTCTCTTTGTAGTCGCTTCCTGTCTCTTTGTAGTTGTTTTAAGTCTCTTTGTAGTTGTTTTAAGTCTATTTGTAGTTGTTTTAAGTCTCTTTGTACTTGCTTCATGTCTCTTTGTAGTCACTTCCTGTCTCTTTGTAGTCGCTTCCTGTCTCTTTGTAGTTGTTTTAAGTCTCTTTGTAGTTGTTTTAAGTGTATTTGTAGTTGTTTTAAGTCTATTTGTAGTTGTTTTAAGTCTCTTTGTAGTTGTTTTAAGTCTCTTTGTACTTGCTTCATGTCTCTTTGTAGTCGCTTCCTGTCTCTTTGTAGTTGTTTTAAGTCTCTTTGTAGTTGTTTTAAGTCTATTTGTAGTTGTTTTAAGTCTCTTTCTAGTTGTTTTAATTCTCTTTGTAGTTGTTTTAAGTCTCTTTGTAGTTGTTTTAAGTCTATTTGTAGTTGTTTTAAGTCTCTTTGTAGTTGTTTTAAGTCTCTTTGTACTTGCTTCATGTCTCTTTGTAGTCGCTTCCTGTCTCTTTGTAGTACCTCAGTGTGAACAGCGTGTACTGTGACTGCAGGGTGACACGTGGTTTTAATAACACAGAAGTTCATAATGACTGAAGTACAGCGATTATGGCAGTTTGTCACATTACGTGTTTCATCATTTGTGTTATTCTATTGTATTGTTTTGTCGTATTAAAATGTAATTAAACAAAACTGTCTGAACAGAACGGGTCTGTTGAACAGGTTGGTTTGCCTCCACTCGTCAAAGTCATCAGATTCAACGTCTCTCATGCGTCAAACATCTGCTTATTGAAGACAAACGAAGCCGTTAAACCTTCAGTCAGGATGAACTCTCAGCTGGACTTCACCGTCTCAGAGATCAAGATCACCTGCAGCCGATTTCAAGGAAATGACGCCGCAGACGTCTGGTTGTGTATTTGTATTGGATGTAAATGAAATGCAAACGCTGATGCCGACGGACACACACACACACACACACACACACACACACACACACACACACACACACACCAGAGTCTTGTGTGAACGCAAAACTGTTCGTCGTGTGTGAAACTTAATGAAAACGTAATAAAAGTGTAAACCATTAAAAAAAAAAGATGAAATGTGCAAAATGATGAACCTGCACAGAAGATATGAAACACACACACACACACACACACACACACACACACACACACACACACACAGAAGACACTGGACTCGCTGCATTCTTGTGTCTGCAGCAGTTGTGTGTTGTTGCACACAGCGCTGTGAGTTGTTGCACATTGTGAGTTGTTGCACATTGTGTGTTGTTGCACGCTGTGTGTTGTTGCACGCTGTGTGTTGTTGCACGCTGTGTGTAGTTGCACACAGGGCAGATGAGGACGGGGCGACGCCCTGCAGAGGGATCATGTTGTGTAGCTCCTGCTGACAGCACTCAGACGAGTTGATGGAGATCATTAAAGATATAAAAATGCTGCCTGAGCTTCAGTGTTGGTGTTCCATCGGGTGACGAGCGGCAGAGCAATGCATTGTGGGTGGAGGACGCGCTCGCTGCCAAGCATTCCTCCAACGGCCGACATGTGTGACGTGTTTTTATTTGTTAAAAATAGCTCCAGGTGTGTTTTCATCCACGAGCGCTTTTTCCAAAACACGACTTCATGAAATGAAAACACTGAAGCGGCGACGGCGTCGCTCCTCTCGCTCGAGACACATGTTCAGGTTCTCCTGAAGTTCTCTCACGGAACATCCTTCACTTCTAGAACGAGAACAGACGGAGAGTTTCACATGAAGTTCTCTTTCTGGACATTTTGAGAGTTCATGAACGCACAATGTGAAGCTGCAGATCCTCAACCAGCTCAAAGGTTTTACAGCTTCTCTCTCCAGAAGAGCTGTGACATCACTGCTCAAGGGCTTCAAGGGCTTCAAGGGTTTTATTAGGCTTTATCAAGGGGTTTCAAGGGGTTTCTATGGTTGTAATGTTTTCAAGAGTTGTTTAGACTTGTCAAGGGTTTTCTATGATTTTCAAGGGGTTTCAAGAGTTGTCTTGGATTTTCTATGGTTTTCTGTGATTGTAGGGTTTTCAAGGGTTTTCAAGAGTTCTCTCGAATTTTCAAGGGTTTTCTATGATTTTCAAGGGGTTTCAATGATTTTCAAGGAATTTTTTTTTAAGGGTTTCAAGAGTTGTCTGAGATTTTCAAGGGTTTTCTATGGTTGTAAGGTTTTCAAGAGTTCTCTAGAATGTTCAAGGGTTTTCCATGATGTTCAAGGGGGTTCAATGATTTTCAAGGAATTTTATTTAAGGGGTTTCAAAAGTTGTCTGGGTTTCTTAAAGGGTTTTTTATGATTTGCATTGGTTTTCAAGGTTTTTCCAGGGCCTTCTACTCATCCATTAGTCCTCTAAGGCGATGTATTATCACTGGAGTGCTGCTGGAAATGAGCCTCTATACACTATGTAGATATTTCATTAAATACCAGACATTTCCATCTACAATAGTCTTTTACCACAACAACAATGTTCAGAGTGTATTTATGATTCATTTCATGTTTTCTTCACTAATAAAAACAGTGCTTTTCTTTGAAAAATAAGGACATTTCTAAGTGACCCCAAACTTTTGAACGGTAGTGTAAATCAGAGAAACATTAAAGGAACACAGACGTAGAGATTATTGAGAGGAAAACGCTTCACTGAACAACATCCAACAGCGACATAGTATGAACGTATGAATCTATATCAAGCTACAAATCCATCATCGTGTGCAGGAGAAGCAGCGAAGCTGCGGTGGATAACGCGATGAAGACAGTTCAACAATGCTGGCGTCACTCGTCGGGTGTTTTTCTGCAGAGTGTTTGTGTAATTCGGTGCAGTTTGGACGGGTGACACGTTCAATACCAGTAATCTTTAAATAAACAAAGTGAGCTGGACTGGGAGTGGGCGGAGCTTCGGGGCTGTGCAGACTCAGTGGAGCCTGTCGCTCTTCGCGGGCCTCAACTCCTCCACTTGTTCGCTTCCTTGCTGCCGGATGCTCGGCTCCATCTCACACAAGTACGTAAAAACCCCACAAACTCTCATCGGCGCATCACGAGGTCGCGGCTCAACACGTGTGTAAATCACTCAAAACGCAACGTGCGAACACACAACGCCGCGGTGCCTTTTGTCGGCATGAATTCCGTCGGCGTGTCAGAGGACGAGGTGTGGTGCTTTTGGACTCAGGAGGTGAATCCGTGAAACCAGTTGATTTGTACCTCGACAGCATAACGGTTGTGTAAACACGGGACCGACGGCCGCAACACAACACGCCGCCGTGTCCTTTGATCAGCCGGCGAGTCACACACCTGCACACACCTCAGGAGTCTCACTGAGCTGCACTGGAGGAAAGCATGGGTTGGCCTGAAGGAGGTGTGTTGTGTTGTGTAGCACTTCAAGCCCTCCCCTAACACATAACACTATTTATTGTGTGAGTTGTGTTTAGAAAGAAAAGAATAAAGAAAAAATGTAATTGTGTCGAGAGTGTGTTCGTGTGTGTGCTTGTAAACGTGAGCAAGGCTGGTGTTTGTTGAAGGATGTTGGATCGTAGCCCTTTGTAATTCCTGATGCTACAAGTTCAACAAGGACGAGCTCACATAAAGTAGATAAAAGACCTGAGACTTGACTTAGACTTGTGACCAAAGACTTACGACAGGACTTAGACTCGAGTTTGAAGAAGTGAGACTTGACTTGAACTTGAGACAAAAGATGTAAGAATTAACTTGGACTCTGGCTCAAAGACTTGAGACTTGAGCTGGACTTATGACCAAAGACTTCCCACTTGACTCGACTTAGACTCGTGACCAAAACTTTACTTTGGGATTAATACAGTTCTATTGTATCTAATCCTAACTCAAAGACTTGACCTGGACTTGAGACAAAAGACTTGAGACTTGATTTGGATTCTAGCTCAAAGACTTGAGACTTGAGCTGGACTTTTGACCAAAGACTTCACACTTGACTTGGACTTCTGACAAAAGACTTGAGTCTTGACTTAGATTCTAGTTCAAAGACTTGAGACTTGAGCTGGACTTTTGACCAAAGACTTCACACTTGACTTGGACTTCTGACAAAAGACTTGAGACTTGGGCTGGACTTAAAAACAAAGACTTTGGACTTGACTTGGACCATGAATCAAAGACTTGACACTTGGACTTGTGACCAAGACTTTCCTTTGAGATTAAAACAGTTCTATTGTATCTAATCCTAACTCAAAGACTTGACCTGGACTTGAGACAAACGACTTGAGTCTTGACTTAGATTCTAGTTCAAAGACTTGAGACTTGGGCTGGACTTGAAAACAAAGACTTTGGACTTGACTTGGACCATGAATCAAAGACTTGACACTTGGACTTGTGACAAAAGATGTAAGAATTTACTTGGACTCTGGCTCAAAGACTTGAGATTGAGCTGGATTTATGACCAAAGACTTCCCACTTGACTCGACTTAGACTCGTGACCAAAACTTTACTTTGGGATTAATACAGTTCTATTGTATCTAATCCTAACTCAAAGACTCGACCTGGACTTGAGACAAAAGACTTGAGACTTGATTTGGATTCTAGCTCAAAGACAAAGACTTTGGACTTGACTTGGACCATGAATCAAAGACTTGACACTTGGACTTGTGACCAAGACTTTCCTTTGGGATTAATAAAGTAATATTTGATCTTTTCCTATAACTCAAAGACTCTGACTTTGCAGGAAAGGACTCGTGAGCATCTTACATGCACAGAATAGATTCCCGTGACCGAGACGATGGACTCACAGGCTCCTGCGTCAAACCGGCTCCAGGAAAGAATGAATGATGATCCTCCACGGACACTAAAGAGGACGAGATGATTGTGCTCATTACAGTAATGGGAGGAATGGTTCTTTCCTTTGTGGCTCGCTGCGCTGGTGAATAGTGGGTGTGATGAAACAACAAGCTCAGCTTGGACTCGGAGGCCTCGTATTGACCGAGGGAGGAACCTGTGCACAGCCTGCGATTGTTCTCAGGAATGACGCCTCGGATGCAGTTTGCTTTTCGTTAAGGCGAGAGCTTAAGCATTGATCCGAGTAAACTCAGGACCGCTCTGCCTCCTTACGTCAGCGGGAAGGAGAACGTACAAAAGTGAGACGCGGTCGTGTTCGCGGTGGTGGGAGGAGCCAGTGGAGGAGGGGGATGTTCACAGGTGGAACATGTGAAGCACATGAACATACAATCACTTTACGTCACAACATGTCAAATGTGTTCAGGGTGAGCAAGAGCCACAGACTCATTTCTTTGAGTTTCTTTGTAGTATTTTTACTTGTTTCTTTGTGTCTTCTTCTGGTTGTTTGGCTTCTCTTTGTGGTTTCACTGTGTAACTGTTAAGTCATGTTGTGTTGCTCTGCGGTCGTTTTGTGTTGTGTTGTGCATCACTTTTTGTTAGTTTTTAAGTCTCATTTTGCTTCTTTTGGGAGTATTTCATCTTTTTTTGTGTGGTCACGTTCGCATTAACTTCAAAGACTTTCAAAATAAGACTGAACCGTTACAGAATTAAGAGATTGATAATGAAACATTGCAGCTGCCAAAGTTTTTAAAACAAGTAATTTTCTTTTAACAATTTTACAACATAAGGTGAATCACAATATGCTATCAGGATCACTTTCAGGTGAGTCTCTACGCTGATGACGCTTCGCTTCCTGTGAGCGCAACGCATGCTGAGTCATTTCAGAGCGCTTATCCGTTCAGACACGACAGTCCACTTATCACTGCCGCAATACTTTTATTGATTGTGTTAACAGGACAATGTCAGACAGTTTATAGCCTTTACCATAGAGAACACTGTAAATGAACTATCCAGACATTAACATGAGCAATCAAATGATGTATAAAGGCAGGAGGATGTGATGAAATATATGGTTCCACACAGTTTAGAGCGCGCTAACTTCACATACAAGCGGTCAAACACAAACAGTACCTATTATATGGATGAGCAACATTAAAACCCCAAAATTTATCTTCTTTCTCCTAAAATCGTAAACAGCAATAAAAACGAAGGAATTTGAATTATTTAGAAAAGTGTTAAATGAACTAAAATGACAACTGTTTAGATAGATGTACTCGTCTCTAATCCATTAACTGCTAAAAAGTTATGATGTTTAAGGTTAAACTGTAAACCTGCAGACTTAAGACACAAACTATTAACATTGAGAACACACTGGCTGACATGTAGGGAACTAAGTCAGTTTATGGTCATATATACGGCCATATATTGTAACTGTGAGACAGATATGTCAGCAAAACATAGTACAATATAATACGGTTGGGTGGAAACATTGAAATGTATTGCTGGCATTGCAATAAAGCAAACAAGTGGACAGACCTTTTTTCCATTATTTGTTTCTGAAAAAGCTAAATATCTGAACCAAAAACATGTTTTATTAACACCTTTTATATCAGCCTCAAACAACTACACAACAACTCGGTAAAGGTCAGAGAAAAGATCATGTTTGTGTTAAAATAATAATGTCACAACCCTAAATAAGTCAAACGTCTTTCTGTATCGTTATGTAGAAAGCGTGAAGTCCATGTCGACTCGTGGTTTCACGACATGAACAGCGGTCTCCTGGGTGAAAGTCTCGTGATTGTTGGACCCGACTAGCACCTTTACAGACACCTGAGTGGACGTTCTCACCTGTTATACCCATAATACAACATAACCTTCAATACCAGTTGCTTGATATAATTCAATTTAATCCAGTTCTTTCTTTACATTTAAATTTGCAGATGTCATACAGTGAGTAGTATATGCATGGTACACAACCCAAATAGACAGCCACGGTCCATCGTAGCACGCACTCTTTATCACTTTGTAGAATTTGATCAATCGTCCATTGTTCATGTCTGCAGAAACAAACCACGCCAACATTGTCTCCAGGGTTGTAAATTTGATTGACACTTATCAGGACTAAGGCAGTTCACGGCCACACATTACTGTCACTATCAGACTCGTATATGTCAGCAATACGTTGGCCAATGTGGTGACGCTGGGGCGGAAATATCGCTGGCATTGCAGTAGAGCAACACTGTTTTACTTTACTTAACTTATTCTACTTCACTTCACACAACAGAACACATGGCGAATGGTAAAGAAGCTTTTTATTAAGGATTTGCATATCATCGCATCTCTTTTGCCGACGGCTTCCAGCCGGAAGAGAGAAAGCAAAACGTTTGTTTCCCAACCCCCAAGGTGCTGATAATCCTGCAGGATGTGCGTGCCCTTATTTGGGTATCAGGAAGTCCTGGAATTCCTTCAGGTGAGATATGAGCGAGTTGGTGACATCATCACGCTGCCGGCGGAGGGAAAGGAGGGGGCGGAGAGCGCACACTGGATGCCCTGTTACGCGCTTCCTGTGGCTGATAGCAGGGCCGAGGCGACCCACACCATTCCACCGCATTGTGCAACGCTAAAAGCTGCCAATCAGTGTCGTCCTGCAACACCTCGCTGACACCGATCCGCCGATTCACCTGATGCATGAAGCAGAACCCCTCACCACACAGACATGTGCAGCTTTTAAACCTTTTTTCGCACTCGGGGAGTCCTCTTCTGCTCTGGTGCGAGTAACATATACAGTACATGTACGGCTGCAGCAAACGGCAGATTGTTGCTCTGTGTTTTAACCCCTGGAGACAGAACAAGCTCCCTTCATATCAAGTTACCTCTCCACCTCTCTGAGAGGGAGAAACCATCAGGGGGAGGGCGGGGGGGAGACGACTGGGGAGGTGGGCTGAGCTATTATTAACTCTTCATTGTTTGTGTGTAAAGTGGAGGAAAGAAAACGTCCCAACAGACTCACAGGGACTCCAAATGAGCTGCTTTTGTCTCCTTCTTTGTCCTGTTGCAGCCGCGTCTTCCCATCAGCCACCTGGTTCTCTCTGAGGCCCCTAACCACCACGAGGGCGTGAGACAGGTTGAGTGAACGTTGGCTGTACAGGTGAGGTTTAGACACCTGGTGAGAAACTGTTGACCACGGTCAGGAGAGAGAATGCAGCTTCAACACATGAAGCATAGACTTCTATACAACCAGAGGAGTCGCACCCTGGTGGTCAGGAGAGAGAATTCAGCTTTAACACATGAAGCATAGACTTCTATACAACCAGAGGAGTCGCCCCCTGGTGGTCAGGAGAGAGAATGCAGCTTTAATGGGATGTAAACTTCTTGCCTCACATGTGCAGCATGAAGCAGATACATTACGAGAAGGTTCCTCCTCCTCCCACACATTCAAACAACCAGGGTGGGAGCCGCACACACACACACACACACACACACACACACACACACACACACACACACACACACACACACACACACACACACACACGCACACACACACACACACACACACACACACACACTGTGAATGTTGCAAGGAAAAAGATAAGAATCAAGTGTTTCCTGCTCCATGAAACTGGTTTACGAGATAAACCAGTTAACTGGTAATGAGTGATTCTTAATGGGACGTGATCCTTCATGGCTGCTGGGGCCCGAGTCCGGTCAGTGTGAGTCAGCATGTTGTATGTCCCAACACCTCCTCTACACCTCCTCTACAGCTCCTCTACAGCTCCTCTACACCTCCTCTACAGCTCCTCTACAGCTCCTCTACAGCTCCTCTACACCTCCTCTACAGCTCCTCTACACCTCCTCTACACCTCCTCTACACCTCCTCTACACCTCCTCTACACCTCCTCTACAGCTCCTCTACACCTCCTCTACAGCTCCTCTACAGCTCCTCTACACCTCCTCTACACCTCCTCTACACCTCCTCTACAGCTCCTCTACAGCTCCTCTACACCTCCTCTACAGCTCCTCTACACCTCCTCTACACCTCCTCTACACCTCCTCTACAGCTCCTCTACACCTCCTCTACACCTCCTCTACCCACACAGTCAAGCTCAAACTGTTCATGTCACTTCCTTGCTGGACTTTGCTGATCTGGACTCGAGCTGGGCTTTAGGGAGCTGAGCTGGGCTTTAGGGAGCTGAGCTGGGCTTTAGGGAGCTGAGCTGGGCTTTAGGGAGCTGAGCTGGGCTTTAGGGAGCTGAGCTGGGCTTTAGGGAGCTGAGCTGGGACGCAGTGTGAGCTAGAAGGATTCAATGTGCCGTTAAACATCTACAGTTATTGAGGATAACAATAGAAACAAACATTGAGCCTCTGATTGTCCAGCTTTCTTAATAAAGTTAATATTTAATTTTGTCTGTTTGAATTCACGACTCACATAAATAAAATGTATAATCATCCTGATTTTAATGATTTACTTTCAAATTGTTTGTGCAGCAAAAAGTCATGAAAGTCACTTTGAGACTGAATTATATTATTGTGTGTGTGTGTGTGTGTGTGTGTGTGTGTGAGAGAGAGAGAGAGAGAGAGAGAGAGAGAGAGAGAGAGAGAGAGAGAGAGACGGCATTCATGTACTGCAGTGATTTGACCTCATTTTTCATAACCTGCTATTCATGTTGCGGCAACAATGTCAAATGTGACAAAACTGACGGAAACAATGTGTGTGTGTGTGTGTGTGTGTTTGTGTGTGTGTGTGTGTGTGTGTGTGTGTGTGTGTGTGAGATTTACTGCACTGATGACAACAGCACAAAAGACATACAACAAAGGTGGTTTTGTTTATTTGTCTGGAAGGTGTACGTGAACACGAGCAGCGTTACAACTCTTCTCTCCAGAGGAAGAAGAAGAAGAAGAAGAAGAAGAAGAAGAAGAAGAAGAAGAAGAAGAAGAAGAAGAAGAAGAAGAAGTTTCTTCTTGCGTGAGCCCCATTGAACCGTGTCTATAAAATCATCTTTTACTGGTTTACAAATTAGAACATCCTCGGTTTACGACGTGGTTATTTAAAGGATGAGGCCTCTGACATCATTCTGGGGTTTTGGCCGCTTGAGTTGCTTCCTGCTTGAGCTCCGATGTGAAATGTTCTTTTCTCCTCATCCTCCTTGAGTCCTCCAGGAAGTGTGTGAAGAGCCACCTCCAGTACACACAGTAAATAAAGGTGAAGCGGGGGGACGGCCTCCTGCTGTGCGTCATCACTGGAGGTGAATGATTCACTTTGAACCAATCACCTTAATACTTTTACTACTGATGAAGTGACAGAGACAACTGGACACACACACACACACGCACACACATGCACACACACACACACACGCACACACACACACACGCACACACACACACACACACACACACACACGTACATCGGATCAGGTTCTCTGGCTCTCCCGGCGGGTGTCAGGGTGTCAGCGTAACTTCACCCCGTCACGACACTCTGAGCGTGTCAACAGGAGCGCCGCGGCCCACAATGCAACAGTAAACAGATGCGCCACTGAATGGCGAGGGCGACAGCCAAGTGGCGCTTCGCTCGCTAGCGGGCGAATCCCCAGGAGACCTGAGACGATCCTCGCGTGTGTGTGTGTGTGTGTGTGTGTGTGTGTGTGTTTAAGGTTCATGTTAGAAAGGTGACCCGGCAGGTGAGATGTTCTCAGCTCCATCGCTGCACCTCCAGCGTCTGATTCACCAAACAACAACAAAGCATGAACATGAATAAATAAACGCTTCACTTCAAATGTTACTGACAGTGTTTTTGCAGCAGCAGCAGCAGTGGGGAGCTAGCAGGTCGCTAGCAGGTCGCTAGCACCAGTGGTACCTGGCTAGAGCAGGTAGCTAGCTACAGCGGAGAGCTAGCAGGGAGCTAGCAGCAGCGGTAGCTGGCTAGAGCAGGTAGCTAGCTACAGCGGGGAGCTAGCAGGTCGCTAGCAGCAGCGGTACCTGGCTAGAGCGGGTAGCTAGCCACAGCGGGGCGCTAGCAGCAGCACTAGCTGAACGAGCCTGAACTAAAACAAACAACGTTTCAACTAACTTAATAAAATCAAGAAAAGGATTCACAGGATTAAACAGTTTTCTTTAAGATATAAATTATCACGTTGGTCCAACAGAACTGACTTGAGTTGGATCAACTTAATTCATTTGAGTTAGTCAAACCTAATCTACTCTGCTGGATTAAGTTAAATAACAATAATAATAATAAGTTGGACACAACCTTCGTACATTAGTGAATGTTTAAGTTGAGTCTACTCAACTTCTTTACGTTCACACTGAACAACACGTCATCTCCTCAACAGTCTCTTCATGAACTCATCAATAATGACTGAGACGATCGGCTCCGGCTGGCCGAGGACACCGGACCCCCGAAGCCTGACGGACACGAGTGAGGTCACGCCAACAAACACGTGTGAGGTCACGCCAACAAACACGAAACACGCAGGAGGACGTTTGTCTTTTTTTACTTCAGTTTACAGGATTATATATATTATATTATATTATATACCGGCGATTGTAAAGAGGCGTCTTCACCTCATCAAACCGATATAATCCGATCGGTTAATCTCCCCGCACTAAAGTCAGATTATCTCCTCAACCACACGGCCGATTTAAATCATTTAAAAAAGTGAAATGTACAGAAAACCTTTGGGAACATGGCTCATAAGCTCATAAGTGTGTTACTGATATATTGGTTTATGAAAAGGACAAAATATATATTTTGCAAAAGAATAATAATTAAAAGTTGTCTTTTCTTATAGTAACTAGGTTTGAACTATTTAAATGTGATATATAACATATCTCTATGTGTTAAGAGCATCTGTGTAAAGTTAAATATTTATAATTATTAAAGGTAAAATACAAAACTTGATGACGATGATGTTTGGCGACCGTTGAAAAAGAAAAACGCCATCTGAGGCAAATTCATCATTTGTAATTTTAGGCTATACAAATTAAATTATATTGAATTAAATTGAATTAAATTGAATTGAATTGAATTGAATTAAATTAAATTAAATTAAATTGAATTATATTATATATATTATATTAAATTAAATTGAATTGAATTGAATTAAATTGAATTGAATGAAATAAAATAAAATTGAATTGAATTATATATTATATTATATTAAATTAAATTAAATTAAATTAAATTGAATTAAATTAAATTGAATTGAATAAAATGAAATAAAATAAAATAAAATAAAATTGAATTGAACTGAATTGAATTATATTAAATTAAATTAAATTAAATTAAATTAAATTAAATTAAATAAAATGAAATAAAATTGAATTGAGGGACAAAGGCTGCACAGTTCCATCTGGACGCAGAGCTCATGAAGGTTGAGCTCTGGAGCAGAAGCGACGTCCAACAACAGAAACAGTCAAAACAAACCAGACGCATCTCGTGTTGTGCGTTGCTCTGATAATTGCCCATCGTTTAGTTGTTAATTGCATTGCCGTGAAGGGCAGCGGCTGTCGGGACACATCCCTGCAGAGCGCCGTTCGGCCTCAAAGCCTCAACGCCGGACGATTCCACCAAACCGCCGCGGTGCTTTAGTGCGTTGGCGAGCGCAGCCAGACGTGACGCACAGCAGCAACCGGTCCATACCGGTCGGTTTATAGATGTGAATCTGTGCCGCCGGAGAAGCTGCGGGTCAACAAACAGAATCACGAGGTGGAACGCCTCCTTCCTGATGACAAATACATCAGTACTACATTCACAAGAAGTTCCTGTGCAGTGAAAGTACACCGAGAAATACCTGTCGAGAGGAGATACTGACCTTTCACAGTAGAGAAGTCACAACACCAAGTTATCTAGTTTCCTGAATGAAACCAAGTATTTTTCCCTCACTGTACCTAAGTACTCCTAATGCCCGAACATAACAAAGTACTTATACTACCAAAACCTAACAAAGTACTTCTATGACCTGAACAAACAAGTATTTTTGTTTACTCAAACAAAAGCAAGTCATGTTGTTACAGTTGAATAGTAACTGATGTTTACTTTATGGAACACATCTTTGCATTGGACCGGTCGGACAGGTGTTCAAACAGAGAAACTTTATTAAAACATGTTCGGATGACGGAGACGTTTCAGTGGTTGAAGGAAATATCTGAACCTCCTCAACGAACTCCTTAACTTAGCGCTGACGGTTCATCTCTGACAAAGAAGTTAAAGACGTTAAAGATGTTAAAGATGTTAAAGAAGTTAAAGAGGTTAAAGATGTTAAAGAAGTTAAAGAAGTTAAAGATGTTAAAGAAGTTAAAGATGTTAAAGAAGTTAAAGATGTTAAAGAAGTTAAAGATGTTAAAGAAGTTAAAGAAGTTAAAGAAGTTAAAGAAGTTAAAGAAGTTAAAGATGTTAAAGATGTTAAAGAAGTTAAAGATGTTAAAGATGTTAAAGAGGTTAAAGATGTTAAAGAAGTTAAAGAAGTTAAAGAAGTTAAAGATGTTAAAGAGGTTAAAGAAGTTAAAGACGTTAAAGAAGTTAAAGATGTTAAAGAGGTTAAAGAAGTTAAAGAAGTTAAAGAAGTTAAAGACGTTAAAGAAGTTAAAGATGTTAAAGAAGTTAAAGATGTTAAAGATGTTAAAGAAGTTAAAGACGTTAAAGAGGTTAAAGAAGTTAAAGATGTTAAAGAGGTTAAAGAAGTTAAAGAGGTTAAAGAAGTTAAAGACGTTAAAGAAGTTAAAGAAGTTAAAGACGTTAAAGAAGTTAAAGATGTTAAAGAGGTTAAAGAAGTTAAAGACGTTAAAGACGTTAAAGAAGTTAAAGATGTTAAAGAGGTTAAAGAAGTTAAAGAAGTTAAAGATGTTAAAGAGGTTAAAGAGGTTAAAGAGGTTAAAGAAGTTAAAGAGGTTAAAGATGTTAAAGAGGTTAAAGAAGTTAAAGAGTTTAAAGAGGTTAAAGTGGTTAAAGAGGTTAAAGATGTTAAAGAGGTTAAAGAGGTTAAAGAGGTTAAAGAAGTTAAAGAGGTTAAAGATGTTAAAGAGGTTAAAGATGTTAAAGAGGTTAAAGAGGTTAAAGAGTTTAAAGAGGTTAAAGTGGTTAAAGAAGTTAAAGAAGTTAAAGAAGTTAAGGTATGTGAAGTTAAGGTATGTGACTGTACTATTTCTTTATTTTTAACTGTTTGTTTCACGTTATGTTTTGCACGTTTTTATACAAATTATATACCTCTAACGCGTCAGCTAACACGTCAGCTAACACGTCAGCTAACACGTCAGCTAACACGTCAGCTAACGGGGCTCCAGTTGCTAAACTAAACGGGTGTGTAGCACAGCGGACCAGTTGCTAGCTTGATGCTCGCTAGTTGCTAACAGAGGCTGGCGGCTGCAGGGCGAGAGAGAGAGAGAGAGAGAGAGAGAGAGAGAGAGAGAGAGAGAGAGAGAGGAGTTTTCCACTCGCCCCGTGGTTCCTCCTCAGGAGAAGCTTCCTGTGCGTCTCCAGTGGGCGTCGGGTGACTTCAGCTCTGACGTGCGTCGGCTTCTGAACGCTCGCTGACTCAGACTCAACGTGCTCACACGCGCCTCAAACAAAGCCGCTAACACAGAGCTGCACGGTTACGCATGTGGAAGAAATGACAGAGAGAGAGAGAGAGAGAGAGAGAGAGAGAGAGAGAGAGAGAGAGAGAGAGAGAGAGAGAGAACAAACATAACTATGCATGAAACATTTTTTTAAAATACGTCTTCGTGCTCAGCGTTCTTCGCTCAATAAAAGATGTTTTTCCGCTGGTCTTAATAATAATATTTCATGATAAACATAAACTTTCAGTTGGAGAAGTGGTTCATAAGGCTGAAGGATCGTTTATTGTCGTGATGCAACACAAAGAAGCTCAATGCAACTCAATGGAAGTCTAATTGAGACACACAAACACACAGAAAACATTTTTCAATTTGCATCTTAAGGAATGTTCCTCTCCTCCTCTCCTCTTTCCTCTCCTCTTTCCTCTCCTCCTCTCCTTTCCTCTCCTCTCTCTACTTCTGCTGCACTTGATCGTCCACACTTCCTCATTTCATTTTTTCCAATGTTTTGTTTGACACAGAAGAAAGAGAGAGAGAGAAAGAGAGAGAGAGAGAGAGAGAGAGAGAGAGAGAGAGAGAGATGTTTACTTTGTCGTGGTTCAGTTTACTTTGTTTTTCTTGAGATTAGAGCGACAAAAGCTCTGATATGAAGCGACCTTTAACCGGACTCCTTCTGACAGTTACTGTACACACACACACACACACACACACACACACACACACACACACACACACACACACACACAAATCTATACACACATCAGTTCAGTTTTGTGTGAATGAAACGCGTTCTGAAGAGAGAAGAAGAAAACACTTCCTGTTTCACATCCAAACCAGTCAAACCATCAACGAAGTCAACTTTTAAATAACATGTAGAAATATATTTAACTACCTACCTAGGTCACCTCCTGACCCGGAGGTCACCTCCTCACCCGGAGGTCACCACCTGACCCGGAGGTCACCTCCTGACCCGGAGGTCACCACCTGACCCGGAGGTCACCTCCTGACCCGGAGGTCACATGTTTTCTTGCAGATGAGCAGCGTCCAGTACTTTTATTGTGAAAGGTAAGCGTGGCAACACGTTGCTCTTCTCCTCTCAGTGTGTCAACGTGTTGCTCTTCTCTTCTCAGTGTGACAACATGTTGCTCTTCTCCTCTCAGTGGCCACAGCGCCCTCTGCTGGAGCACTGTGGTATAACAGGAGGGATCCGTATTTAAAAAGAAGAAACTCAAAATGAAGAGCATCATCTTCATCTTCATTATCATCATCACACGCTCACACACAGGTAGACACACACATATATACACCCCCCCACACACACACACACACACATCCACACCCCCACACACACTTCTGACAGGTTGAGGAGACGAGGTGTCAAATTTCTTGCCGTAAACAGATGTGTGTGTGGACCGAGAGAGATCAATGCGCGTGTGTGTGTGTGTGTGTGTGTGTGTGTGTGTGTGTGTGTTTGGGATAATCAGAGCTGTCTAATGACCCCTCCAGAGAGACCTCAGTTAATCCCCTGCACGTCTGGGACACACACACACACACACACACACACACACACACACACACACACACACACACACACACACACACACACACACTCGTCCAGCGAGCTCTCGTGGGGGTGCGCTTGGTTCCGTCCTGGTTCCGGCTGGGCGGGTGGGGTTTCTGGTGCAGGTCAAAGGAGATGAGGGTCGAGGGAGTGTGTGTGTGTGTCTGTGTGTGTGTGTCTGTGTGTGTGTGTGTGTGTGTGTGTGTGTGTGTGTGTGTGTGTGTGTGTGTGTGTGCGTGTGTCTGTGCGCTTTTTAATTGATTTCCAACCTTTCAAGGCAAATCCAGTTCATGTCGGTCTTTTGGGAAAAAGAAAAAAATACTTTCAGAAAATTTCGATTGATTGGAAAAAAAAAAAGAATCTTTTAAAGCGGACATTTTATTGGCTTCATGGTGCGTTCAAGTACACTCAGGACATCTGATGATTTTGAAAGCTAGGAATGTATTTATTAAGGCAAGACGCAAACAATTACCAATGATCCTCCGTCCAGGCTGTCCTCCTGTTTGTCCTCGAAGTCATGAAAGTTCCTGCTTTTCTGAGTGTCCTTGAATGCACCACTGACAGTCAAGTAACTGTAACATGAAACAAGGTCTGCAGGTTCCTCACTGTGATGTTTCACATATGAAGAGTCACAATATCCTGTGTGTGTGTGTGTGTGTGCGTGTGTGTGTGTGTGTGTGTGTGTGTGTGTGTGTGTGTGTGTGTGTGCATACTTGTCCATCTGCCTTTGTGAGGACCATTTACATTGTCACACCTTCAGAGTGAGGACATGTTGCACAGTGAGGACATTTCGTTTGTGACAACCTTCAACAGCGTGTTTGAGGGTTTTGGACGCGGGTCCAACACAACAAACACACACAGGACCTTAATCTTAGCTTAAATTAAAATTAAAAAGTGACGTTAGTGAAGTGAATTAGTTACGTTACAAATAAATCAATGTTAATTAGTTGTTTATGTCTCATGAAAGACAGATAACTGTCCTTTCAGCACCACAATAATCATTTGTTGCATCCTGATGCAATCTGATGAAAGCAGTGTGTAGCGGGACAATAACACACATGACCTTTATCCTAATTAATGTCATACACACAAAACCCTCTTCATAAAATATTGTAGTACGTCACAAAGAAAACACTCAAGATATAAAGATTTAAATGCAGGAATCTGTATTAAAACATTAAAATAATCCAACAAGAAACATTCACGTTCACTGTAAAAAAAAGTTCTAATTTTATGAAAAAGAACCTTTTTTTAATTATATACAAAACTCTGTAAAATTACAGACATTATGTGTAAATTAACAAACCGACTGTTAATCAAAGTATTATGCTAATAATGACAAATAATCTAATTTTTTATAGAAATATTATGTATTCTCTATATAGTGTTTTTTTTTACTGCTTTCTTAAATTACATACAAATTCATGAAGGTCTTTTATTGAAGATTCATTGATCATAAAAATTCTGAATTAACTGTAAAATAACTGTTTTTTTGTTAATTTATGGTTTTCTTCCTATATATTTATTAAGATCTTTTACTTTCATTTTAAGGTTTTTGTTTGGCAGACATTTTTTTTACTCTTTTTTTTTTTTTACAGTGTACATGAGGACGGATTCATTATTAGTTCCTGTTCCGTCAAAAAGAGAAGCGGCGGCGGCTCCTGATGAAAGAGCTCCACCGGGTGAATCCAGTTCAAGCCTTTGATCTCGTCCGGCGGCGCAGATGAAAGGCATGATGGGATGTTGTTTAAAAGACTATCTGTGTCTTCTGCAACGCCGTGTGAGGAAGAGGTGAATCTGACAACAGGTGCGCGTTACACCTGTACGCCGTCTCTCCCGTTAAAGCATCCAAACTCCTTCTGTTCCTGACAGAAGCTGCGCTGCGTTCGCTCGGCTGACATGATGAGCCGCAGCATCACCTGAGGCGAGCGTCAGCTCCACTGAGCGTCACAGTGAATTCACACCTGCAGGAGACGCGACCGGCCAGCAGGTGGCAGCACAGGTCAGAGCGCTCAGCCAGCCACTCCACAACAGTTTCTACTTGGCAGAGAGCCATTTATTTTCTTTTTTTTGTGTGTGTGTGCAATATTCGGTGACAAGGTATTCTGAGCTGAGACTAATTGGCACCTGTGGTTCACTTAATGAAGACAGAGGCAGACAGCAGGAGCCCCGAGGAGCGACACCGCCGCCCGGTAATTAAGACGCAAGCGTTTACACAGAAACCCACACGGATATGCAGATGCAGACACACACACACACACACACACACACACACACACACACACACACACACACACACAGGGCCCACTAATGAGCTCAACAACCTGTTCTAATCACAACATCATCAAGCAAATTAGCAGGAGAATCTGTCACAGGGAGATGCCTTTTTTTCTTCTTCTTCTGTTCGGTGACTTGGCACACGGCCAAATGTTCACGGCAGGTAAAGTTCACTTTGAAGAAAACACAGTTCAATCCGTCTGTTAAATTATTAATCAGCCAGAAAGTACTTTGGCTTCATCAAGAAGTAATACACAAAATAATGTAATATAACACTGAACAACTGTTTGGTTTCTCTTTTCGAAAATTCTACATGTGTCTTTATAATAATATTATGTGTTAAAACTAATTTAATTTGTGTATTTGTTTCAAAAGGCTTGAGACTTAATGCAGGAAGGTTCTTGGAAATAATTTCAACCGCCCAAAGCCAGTGCTAAATAATACTTATTGCATCTATCGTGTTTTTTTGTACAAAAACTAAAAGTGTATATGAACAGGAAATTATTATTATTATTTTCAGGTATTATCAAATAGTTTGCATGAATGATTTTTGTCGCTTTACCCGGACGACGCTTTACAGATAAAAGTATGTTTGTCATGTTTATAAGGACGTAGCTTAAAACAACCGGACACGTGCGCGTGCTGCTGGACCTTTGTGGGAAAACACTCACAAAACGAGGAGTAACTTTCTGCAGGAAATCAGAGGAGCTGCAGCACGAGGACACGCTGCAGAATAACATCTGGTATCGACGCGGCTGCAGGATGGATCATGTCCGAGTGAAGCGTTGCTGCTATGAAATGCACCCAGGAGGAATTCAATCTGATCGCTCCACCACAGAAGAGTAAGCAGACCCACCGCCGCGAACAATCACAGGATAATCCAGATCTGAGATATAAATATACACACACACATAACTCCCCCTCAGTGCTCCTGGCTCACGCGCTCTGTGGTTCATTAGTCTGAAGGTTCGTTGCTCTTCATTAAAGTTGCATCCGGCGCTTCAGAGCCGGTAATGAAAGTTAGTGTTGGTGTCAGAATCTCTCCTGTTAACAGACGCAGCGTCTCGCTCTGAAGGTTCATTCATGTTGCTCTGCAACTTCTGCAGAAGCTCCTGGAGTTGCAGCTGCTGCCAACGCAGAACGTTGTTGCCTTGAGAACGTTCTCATGAGCTCCTGTGTTGTCTTCATGCTCTCCAGCTCTGATTCAGGTTTTAATATATGACGTAAAAATGCAGAAATAACACCTGTTAAGACTTTGATGTGTAATGGGAGGCGTGGCCCTTTAAGATGCACTGAAGTCTGTCTATCTGGTGGTCTCGTGCTTCCTTCATCAGTCAGAGGTCTTATCATCATCATCATCATCCTCATCATCGTCATCATCATCATCGGCTTCTCCTTCCTGTTCTAATTGCTGCATGGTGTCGTCGTGCTGCAGCAGCCATTAGCTTCTCTTCCATTAGTCTGCCTCTTCCTTCAGACCAGCACTCCCTGTTTTACTACACCTCTGAGACGCTCACACACTCACGGGCAAACCAACACACACATGTGCAGAGGCACATGCACACGCACACACACATGCACACGGACACATACAAGGACACGGACATGCAACGAGAGAGAGTTTCCTCTGCTAATATTCACGTTTCTCTTTCCACCCAGCAGCTCTTTTTATTCAAATGTTTCCTCTTTGTGCTCAAAACTATCTCCACCTGGACACACACACACACACACACACACACACACACACACACACACACACACACACACACACACAGTAATGAGCTCATGCCGACATGAGAGGGGTTGAAATGTGAAACGATTTCTCTCTCAACTCTTCAGTGTTTTAAACATTTCATGTGAAATGATGCCTTCATGCAAAGTAGGAAACTTCTGTCTCGTAGAGTTCATCCTGTAACTTCCTCTTTCCTCTGAGGACCTTTGATTAAATGTATTTCTGACACTTTAAGAGGAAATCCAACGTAACAATCAGGTTGTTTTTACACATTGTAGTTTTGTTTATGAATGTTCCACCGAATATTTTATACGATATTTTTATATTTAAAATTTGCAGAAGTGGGCGAACTTTAAGAAGAAATTGACTCTTTTTTAATAAATGACTTGTAATGATTTACTAGACATCAGGTTCAAGAAGAAGACGTTGAGACGAGAGAGAAAGAGCATGAGATGGAGACGAGGGAGAGGAGGAATGATGAAGAGGAGGAGTGGACAGTGTGGAGAGATCACAGCATCATTATTTCATAGTGTGAGGAGGCTGATGCACATGTCAAGCAGTCAATCAGCATCAGCCTGTGTGTGTGTGTGTGTGTGTGTGTGTGTGTGTGTGTGTGTGTGTGTGTGTGTGTGTCGTTGGTACACTTTAAAGTTTCATAGGGGCCATGTATCCGTGTATCTGTCACTCATTGCTTTGGGGCAATCCAGCGAGTGAATTACACAAAGTGAGAGAAAGAAGAAGAAGAAAGATGAAATATTAAAGTTCTCCTCCGACAGACCGGCAGACTGATCCCAGGACGGGTCAGGCCTTTAAAGGTCAGAGGTCGGGGCGCCGGATGAGAGCAGCGAGGATGAGGAAGAGCCGAGGGAGCGGCCCCTCCCCTCCCCTCTTCCTCTTCCTCGTCTTCCTCGGGGAGATTCTCTGGAGCTGCAGTCTCCGTTTCAGCGTCGGTGGTCTCGTTGCCGGGAGACGTCGAGGATCACGGCAGGAGGTCGGAGGTCGTTTGAGACGCGGCGGCGTCGGGGTTGTCAGGACGATGAAGCGGCGACAAGCGTCTCCCCGTGCACACGCGTGAACAAACATGGGAGCCGTGCACGCCCTCCCCCCCGGCATGAAGGACAGATGACGGCCATGAATGATGCATCCAACCGTCACACAGACACACACAAACACACACGAGGTGGCTCTGTAACGCACACTGTCTGCAGCGGAGAGGGGAGGGGAGGAAGAGGAAGAGGAGAGGAAGAGGAAGAGAGGAGGAGAGGAAGAGGAAGAGAGGAAGAGGACGAGAGGAAGAGAGGTGGTGACGGGCAGCTCGGACGCCAATTAATGACTTTCACAAGTCAGGAGATGACGGTCAAACAGACGTTCGTTCAGAGAGACGCTGTGTGTGAACCAAGAGTCCACTTCACTTCACTTCACTTCACTTCACTTCACTTTACTTCACTTCACTTCACTTTACTTTACTTTACTTTGTGTCGTAACAGAATGAGCTTCTGCATGGAACAAGGCGTGAAGAGACCTTCTTCACCAGAAGACCCTCCTGACTCTCGGCCTCGGGGCTTTGGCTCCTCCCCCTGCTCACCTGCTGGGTCATGAACGCAGGAGGCGGAGTCCAGGTCATGTAACAATGTAATGATGTAATGATGTAACAATGTAACGATGTAACGATGTAACGATGTAACGATGTAACGATGTAACAATGTAACGATGTAACGATGTAACGATGTAACGATGTAACGATGTAACGATGTAATGATGTAACAATGTAACGATGTAACGATGTAACGATGTAACAATGTAACAATGTAACGATGTAACGATGTAACGATGTAACGATGTAATGATGTAACGATGTAACGATGTAACGATGTAACAATGTAACAATGTAACGATGTAACGATGTAACAATGTAATGATGTAATGATGTAATGATGTAATGATGTAACGATGTAATGATGTAATGATGTAATGACTCTCCGTCTGCAGATCAATACGAAGTCAAGACAAAAACCAAATGATGAACTCCACATCAGCAACTAAGTGCTGCAAATTGATTGTTTGCCCCGCTGCAGCCCTGTGTATGCAAATGTGTGTCTGTTGGTGCATGGATGTGTGTTTGAGAGAGTGTGTGTGTGTGTGTGTGTGTGTGTGTGTGTGTGTGTGTGTGTGTGTTCCCCTCGGGGAGTGTGTGCTCTGTGATCCAGGTAATGCAGACTAGAGAGTGAACAGGAGAACAAACGAGAGGCGACCGCTCATCATCCATCTTCTCTCTCTCTCTCTCTCTCTCTCTCTCTCTCTCTCTCTCTCTCTCTCTCTCTCTCTCTCTCTCTCTCTCTCTCTCTGGTATTGATCGGCGGCGTGACGCCGTGTCGTGTCGTGACAGCGTGGTGACAAGCCTCCTCAGGGGACCGGCACAGAGATGATGAGCAGCAGCAGGTTGTGAAGCTGCGTTCAGGGACAATCAGAGAATTTAAAATCAGTGGAAACTCGATCAATAAAGTAAATATCTGCTTTTGTGTTCTTCTTAAAGTTCTCCTTCTGCAAGAGAGAGAACTAACAATGAACTTCCTCCTACAATATCAAATATTAGAATATTGAACATTTATTCTGACAATTTTAAATCTGCATTCCCAGATCTCAAGAACCTTAATGACCTCTAAAAATATATATTTTAATTGTTTTACTGTATTATATATATATATAATGTCTGATTGCCAATAAAGACACATTCAATTGAAATTAATTGAATTAATATAATGCTAATAACATGTTTTTTAAATACATTTTTTAAAGGTCATGAACCTCCTCGAGATCTGGGACTGCAAAGTAAAAATTGTGAATATATATATATATATATATATATATATATATATATATATATATATATATATATATATATATATATATATACAACAAATATAACAATCCTAATGTTTTGTTAAAATCCATATTAATAGTATTGTTTTTATTTTTATGCTTTGGAAACATGATTTTTTCAAAACTTTATTGCCAATAAAAACACATTAAATTGAAATTAATTTAATTAACATAATTCTGATAACAATATCTTTTTAAAATACATTTTCTGAAAAGTGGAACTCGCTGCTACCAATAAAAACTCGGCTCATTGAACCACTTTGTCTTCCTGTAACTTGGTTTGGTTTCACTTTGCTCAAATAAAACTGTGTTTTCTTTTTCTTTTGTGGTATTAAAGATTATTTTGATTATTTAACCAACCGGAGAAGAAGAACTTTGGTTCAAAAGACGATAATCCACTATTTTTAATTGCCAAAGCTTCATTCTCTTTTTCTTTTTGGCTGACTGGATTCAAACTACAAACCCATTATTCATCCCATCAGCACGACGTTTCAGAGGCAGCAGCTCGCGATCGCTGCGGACGTTTCCCCGCCGGCGGGTCGATAGCGGTCGCATGCAATCTGCCCCGACGTCCTAGCGCGCGGCGCCGCTATCGGCTTTCCCCTCAGAAGCGGCCTGCGAGTATGGGTGTTGACGTTCGGAGGCGTCGGCCATTACGCTGATAATTAGTAACGCGGCGCTGATTCAAATGATCCATCACGGCGACGCCTCGCAGATGAAGCCAGTGATTCATCATCGAGGGGAAGGACTGAGGCCGGGTTTCTCAAACGGCGGGGCGAGGCCTCTAAACCAGACGGGACCCCGACGCCGGAGGGTCGCAGGAGCTTTGACCCCAGGAAATAAAAAAGAGAAGTGACACAAACATCTGCGATTGTTGAATTTCAACAACAGAGAGCAGATTCACGGAAATAAATACAACAATAGCTGCTGGACATTGTGAATAATGAATGAACATATAGATGGAAGACTCTGTAACTTCACTATTTCCTAAATTAATTGAGCAAGAAAAACCATACAGATGGCGAACACAACAAGATGACATCGCAATAAGTTGAAAAATACACTTCATCATCGTTTGCTAGTTGCTTCACAGGCCAGTATCCTCAACTGGGAATAAGTTAAAGCAACAGGGAAGAACTGGGCTAAAAGCAACACACACCATCAATTCTAATCACTATTAGCTAATCAGCTGCTTGAACTATTGATTCCAGACGTCCATCTTTGTTTAATCTGCAGAAAAAGCCTCAAGATGCTTTAAAGTCCGTCCTGACGAGTTTTTCCGCGTTTTTAAATCTTTTGAAAAACTCATTCATCTCATTGATTATAAGTCATATCGCCACCAAATTTCATACGGATCATTATCGGGCAAAGTGTTTTAAACAATATAAAAAGCTCGTTGATATCTCACAGAACCTTTAAGATATTAATGAATGAACTTTAACCTTTAACTTCAGTTCAGTGAACAGAAATAAACTGCACAGTTTGGCAGAAAAGATGCCGTTTGAACCCGTTTCACACGTCTAATAAAATATCTGTTTAACCTCTCAGTCAGATTTGTTTTCCGCGCTTCTACCGATCGGTTACTGATTGATCGCCGCGCTCTGTTTGGAGTCGTTCCCGTGGTGTAAACGGCTGCCAGGCGTCTGTTTTACGGCCATATTAATAGTATATTCAGGGCATCGGGTCGCCGGCAGCACGGAGACAGATGCTTTAGAGCAGGCCTCAGGACACACACACACACACACACACACACACACACACACACACACACACACACACACACACACAGACACAGTAATACAGTAATAAGTATTTCGTGGCAGGATGGGATGAGGATGAAGGAAAATTGTTGTTTAATGATAGAAAATAATAATTACTGATAAATATGTTCAACTGTAACAATTTAATCTGCATCGGCAGATCTGTTATGAGTTATTTTAACAGATAATCAGAAGGTAGATCAATATGTGTCACACTTGTTTAATTAGAATTCAGAGCGCTGGTGATGTATTTTATATTTCATAACTTTGCATCAAACTTTTACATCTTTGTGAACATGCTGTCGATCACAACGTAACACAATAACATCACCACAACCCCCACGCGGTGTCCAATGGCGTCTCCTCCCTCTGGTCTTTACTGTACATATGAACTTTCATTCAAACCTCCCGCTAGCTCCGGTCCACACACACACCTGAAGGGACACGCCCAGAAACACAAGTCTGGCGGCGCCGCACAAAGCCGACCAGGAGCGAGTCGGTTTGAGGCGTCCGGATCTCTCTTATCTCAAAACAATGACGGACCAGAAACAAAAGAGGATTCTCTTCAACGATCCGCCCACACGGGAAGAAAAGATGAAACCTGTTCAGAGGAGAAGAGAAGAAGAGAAGAAGAAGAGAAGAAGAAGAGAAGAAGAGAAGAAGAGAAGAAGAAGAGAAGAGAAGAAGAAGAGAAGAGAAGAAGAGATCTGAAACAGGAAGCGTGAACCGTTAACCGACTCACTGGAGGGAAGGAGTCTGTTGGTGGATACATATCATATATCAACCAGAAATACCTGTAAATAAAACCTTGGTTGTATAGAAGTCTATGCTTCATGTGTTAAAGCTGCATTCTCTCTCCTGACCACCAGGGGGCGACTCCTCTGGTTGTATAGAAGTCTATGCTTCATGTGTTAAAGCTGCATTCTCTCTCCTGACCACCAGGGGGCGACTCCTCTGGTTGTATAGAAGTCTATGCTTCATGTGTTAAAGCTGCATTCTCTCTCCTGACCACCAGGGGGCGACTCCTCTGGTTGTATAGAAGTCTATGCTTCATGTGTTAAAGCTGCATTCTCTCTCCTGACCACCAGAGGGCGACTCCTCTGGTTGTATAGAAGTCTATGCTTCATGTGTTAAAGCTGCATTCTCTCTCCTGACCACCAGGGGGCGACTCCTCTGGTTGTATAGAAGTCTCTGCTTCATGTGTTAAAGCTGCATTCTCTCTCCTGACCACCAGGGGGCGACTCCTCTGGTTGTATAGAAGTCTCTGCTTCATGTGTTAAAGCTGCATTCTGGTCTAGTAGAAACTTTTAACTAGTTTCTTTTTCTTTTATTTATTTTAAACAAACATGCACATTGAAGCATTTCCAGTGATCTTTTGTTTCACACTAACAGTTCAATAAAAGTTCAATTTCACGGCTCTTTGTCGTCTGGAGGCTTTTTTTCTTTTTTTTTTAAATCTCTCAGCTGTGATTCATGTGAACAGATGACGAGTGAAAGCCGAATCAATAACCTCAAGAAAACCCAATTAATCCTCCAATTATACGAGGACTAATTAAGAGCTTCTGACGGTAACTTTTGCATCGTGTGTGTGTGTGTGTGTGTGTGTGTGTGTGTGTGTGTGTGTGTGTGTGTGTGTGTGCAGTGGAGCCGGCTCTGAGAGGTCTCGACATGAGCGTATGGCAACGCGGCCGCCGCCCGGCTGGAACACTTGTAGAGCGCGGCGCCGGCCTGCAGGTCCCTTTGTCGCGCTGCATCGGGCCCAGCGGGGCCCAGCGGGGGGCCGGGCCGCCGGGGTCAAAGGTCGAGCTGCTCTTTTAGAGAAAAGGTGACCTTGTTTTCCAGATGACTGCCAATTAAACTTCCCCCTGCAATCTGATTTCCTCTCACAGCTGACCTGATGGACGAGAAAGAAAAAAAACAACATGATAAAAACAACATTATGCAAAGTATATGTTTGTATTATTACAGGCAAATATAGTATAAGTATACGTAATATATTAATATATATATATATATATATATATATATATATAAATATATATATATATATGTATATTATATATGTATATTGTGTACGTATGTGTATATTTAGACATCTATATACATATATTTATACAAATAACCCTTATGAACATTAAAGGCGTTGAGTTATGAAACACACACACACACACACACACACACACACACACACACACACACACACACACACACACACACACACACACATTGTATGATCTGGACCTTGAGTCTGAAATAATAGTTTTATAATCTTTAGGGCGGGGCTAAAACTTGATTGACAAGTAAGTTAATGAAAGTTAAATTTAACATTTTCAAAAAACAAAATGGCCGCGTCCCAAATGCTAAATGCTAATCCATAAACCAATGAATCTCCTATGAAGTCTATGGTTCACCCTGAAGCTCCAGTCTTTTTTCAGATAGCTCCAGTCAGTTAGCTATGCGCTAACTAATTAGCATTCATCACCCGACAGCTTCTTAGCTATTAGTTAGCCGCAGGTGTAACGTTCCCGTTAGACTTGTGTTTTATAAACTCCCATCATGCTCTGGTGAAGCTGCTGGAGACAAATCTCAGTTTGAAGTCATGTGACACGTCCCGGGTCGTCTGGCTCCGCCCACTGTGGTTAAAACGAACCAATCAGGTCGCTTCACCCACAAAGACGCGTCTGTGGGCCGCAGAGAGACGGCGAGGACCTGTTGAATGTGAGAATGTGTAATGAACAAGAGGCATTCATTATGGATCACACACATCATTTATTCATCCGTCCGCTCTGTCTGTCTGTCTGTAAACACGCCTGTGATGCAGTGTGTGTGTGTCTGTGTGTGCGTGTGTGTTGCTTTGTGGGTCTGTGTGGTTTGCTTTGATAGTTTATGCTCTTCTTCTCGACTGTATTTACACGCCGGTGTCCGCATGTGTGCTTCTGTTGCATCACGCGAGAGTCACCTGTGTGTGTGTGTGTGTGTGTGTGTGTGTGTGTGTCAAAGGTAATCTTGTTTCTATGTATTAAGCTTTGATCTGCTGCGGGTAAGTAGCTTTTGGAATACCTCCGCGCTTATTAGCGTGTTTAAAAAAGAGTTTTTATATATTTTTTATTGTTATATTTCTAAGTATATATATATATATATATATATATATATATATATATATATATATATATATATATAAGCATGATAAAGGCCCTATTAGTACCTGGAAATCATGAAACGGCCAGAGCTTTTTTCTTTTTCCTCCGTCACGTTTCCTGATCCTGAAGACTTCCTGTTCCGCGTTTCTAAAACCTCGTCACACAGGAAGTGCTGACGCAGACGAACATTTTAAGTCCCAGCATGCCCCATTCAGGCAAGGATTGATATAAAATAAGTAATTGTTCTATTTTTTAACCGAACGACGCAGTTCTTTTGACTGAAACTCCTTCCTGACAGACCAAGACTTTGTTTTATTGAGATTTTCCTCACAGATTCTGATTCTTTAGGTCTTAATCTTTCCATAAATGTGTCTTACTGGTATGTGGGCTGTTGTAAAGGTCTTGAAACAGACAGTTTGAGGACAAATCTTTGGGAAATGTGGCTCATATCATGCTGGATGTTCATACTTATGATCAAAAAATAATAAATCATAAAAGTGTTTTTTTTTTTTGGGAAAATAGAATTTTTTATCACAAATAAATTCTGAAAAAAATCACATAAAATAAATAAAGTATTAGAACTCATTTGTGGTTCATACGACTGCTTGAACACAAGCGGTGCGGCCCCGGCGCCCCCTGTCTGCGGGGCGTGGTGCTGTATATATTTGATTCGAGCAGGTTTAAGCTCACGCGTCTTCTTCCTGGCAGCTTCTCTCAGGTTGAAGGAGCAGACGCTCCTCCGGCCGCTAATGCAAACCACAGTCCATCTAAACAGCGGCGGCCCGCCGCGTGCAGGCAGGTAGGTCTGTAACTTTCTGAGCTCTCGTTCAGGTTTCCTTCTCTGGGCGCTCTCGCCTTAATGGCCTCTGAAATGCTGAAATCAACAAAACGCATTAATACCCCCGTGAGTCAGACAGCTTGATGAGTGCAGAGTGCAGATGATGTATGGATCAAATCTGAGGGCGTCTCTCTCTCCACAGCGGGACGGTAATCTGTTGTGTTTTGACATGTGCAGATATCGACACGGTGCATTACGCTCCTGCACTTCATTTCAACCAAACACACCCGGGAATAGGAGCTCTTCTTCTCTTTTCTTTTTTTTACTGCATTTGAGCTCAGAACAGAATATATAAAGAAAGCTTTTAGCGTCACTTTGTTTTATTTCCATTCAGTTTTTGTAAAGTAAAAGCAAAGACGAAGAGAGAAAAAACAACAGAACGTTCCACAGCCGATCAAAGAGATCTGAAACATATACAAACACCACAAATACCTGCAAATAAAAACTCCTCTGGTTGTATAGAAGTCTATGCTTCATGTGGTAAAGCTGCATTCAATATGTATGTAACAAATGAATATATATATATATATATATATATATATATATATATATATATATATATATATATATATATATATATATATATATATATGTATACAAGAATAAAAAATATGTATGCAACAAATGAATATATATATATATATATATACACATATATATGTATATATACATATATATATATATTTATATATATATATATACATATGTATATATGTATATATATATATATAAATATATATGTATATATACATATATATGTATATATACATATATATATATATATGTATGTATATATGTGATATGATATATATATATATATATATATATACATATATATATGTATATATATATATATATATATATACATATATATATATGTATATATATATATATATATATATATATACATATATATATGTATGTAGACCACAGGTATATATATATACATATATATATTTATTTATATATATGTATATATATATATACATATATATATGTATATATGTATATATATGTGATATGTTATATATATATATATATATATATATATATATATATATTCATTTGTTACATACATATTTTTTATTCTTATTTATTTTATTTTTTAGTTATTTTATTTGGTGTGTTTAGTTTATTTCATTGATGTCTGTAAGTGTGGGATTCTGCTACTACGGCAAATAAACTTCTCCTTGGGGGTTAATAAAGTACTTTTCATCCATGTCCGTGTCATTTCAGTGCAATATGAATGCAGCACAGTGTTGTACCTGCAGAGTGTCAATACAATACAATCGTCTGCTGCTGTTGTCGGTTTCCTCCGGTGGTGAACTTGTTGAACCTGAGCAGCTCGCAGGACGTTGCAGCTCAGAGACGCAGGCGGCTAAACGCATCTGTGGAATGACGGCGGCTGATGAGCTGCGGATGTGCTCTGAGGTCAGAGGCTCTGCAGGCCTCTAAGATGGGAGGACGGCAATTTGCTGCGTTTTCGACATGTCAGATATCAATACGGTGCATTATGCTCTGGCTCTTCATTTCATCCTGATACACCAGGGAACACCAGCAGAAAACTGCTGAGTGCGTGGACAATTGGCAGCGGCCGAAAGGTTTGAGGAACCGGTCAGCGAGAGTCATTCATTTCAGTTCCAGAGAGGAGGTCCTCCTGGGACCTCCACACATATTATATGAAGAGGAAGGTCAATTATTCTCATGACTTTTAAAATAAATGTTCAGACTGGAGGGATTAAAGGACTTTTTCTACAATAATTAAGTGAAACCATTAAGTACCTGCTTCCGAACAGAGGCAACACAATTGTTTTTTTAACGTATGACAGTAAAATCATTTATGGATTGCCCTTTTAAAGGAGCCGTGTGGAGGGATGGGTGGTATCTAGAGTTGCAACCACCTGAACTCTCTTTCCAAGCAGAAAACACAACACTTATTCATTTCAGATTATACGCCAACGAAAAACTCAGTTAAATCACCCAAAACGGTACAAACGGTTCCTTTGAGGTTCACCACACATACCGAGGAGATTCTCCCTGATAAATACCTCTGAGATGTTCCCTCGCGTCCCAATCTCAGAACCAATCAGCTATCGCTTTGATAGATAAGCCTCTGGGGGCAAAGGTCTGTATGTCTAAAGGCTCTTGTGTCTATTTGGGCCGAGACTTTATTCTCTGCAACTTGAGTTGGACTTTAGAGACAACCTGAAGGTCCAGATTGTTGCACAAGCAGCCAGTTTACGAGCTCAATTTAAACCAATAAAGAAGCTAAATTGTCATCAGACGATAGAGACTTTGCAGACTTTCACCTGCAAAGTCTCCCATCGCGAGGAGTCGATCAAACTCACAAAACAAACAGAAACCAGAGAACTTTCAACGCCAAAATATTCTCCCGCTGCCAAAAGATTGACTTCCCATCTAGAAACAACTCACACCAGGAGATTTGCAGGGTTTATAGTCGACCCGTGCCACATGAGAGTTACTCTGTCTCCTCTGACGTTTATCAGCGACAGCACGAGTTCTCCACGGCGCTGCCGGACGCTCGGCTCATCGGTGCTTCAGCTTCAGGAAGTCCCTCCAGCGTCACGCCCGGCACAAGGGTGTCATTCATGAGCAGCAGCTGTCAGTGACAACAACTCGTGTTGTGTTGCTGCACAGTAACAGGATAGCGCTCGGCGCTGAGCGGGTCCTCTCGGCCCGCGTGCCAGATGCTGCGTCGCGGCTGCAGGTGAAGCTGAAGCAGAAAGCCGCCGGTTCTTATTTCCAACGTCAGAGTTTCCCTGAAAGAGACTCGCGACGCGGACGAGTCAAATGTTCACGATGCGTTCAGGAGCCTGGTTTTGTTTCAGTTTCAGTATTAAATTCAAAACCAAAGTGTTGAATCAGAGGTGTCGGGACCAGCTGGAAGACTTCATTACCCAGAAATCCTCTTACTCTTAACAAGACAGATGCTTTTTAAATATATATTGTTGAGGGAAGTTTTATTTTTTTGACATTTTCATGCTATGTTTAGTGAATAAAAGGAAAACTCAGCAAACTAAATTAGCAGATTCGATTGATTCTAAAAGAAAAGAAGCAGCTGCAGGTTTAAACATTTAATTAAATTACACAATGACAAACTAAATATTCTGTCTAAAAAGTTGTTTTCTAAAGCACAAATGAAGTGTTTCTCTCATCCAGCCAGAAATAAATCGCTCGTGTCTTTTATAGAAAGTAAAACAAAGTGTTTTATGAAATGATTTTCCAACAATCGAGGACTTTTAAATGACCTTCAAGTTCATTTTACATTTCAAGAGAAGTTGACGCATGTTTTATGATCCGTTGCACACAGACACATGGAGCGACCCACAAAGTGTCCTGTAAACACAACTCAACCACATTCTCATTGTGTTTCATGGGAAAAACCTTTTCTCCTGGACGACGGTCGCGCTTTAAAAAACGTTTTTAACAGTTTGAAACATTCGGTGAATATTGTAAACAGAGACAAAAACTAAATATGTTTTTTTTTTTTGGTTTAGGCAACAAACTACTTGGTTATTTTTTGTAGGAACGTCATGGTAACGGAGGCGGGCGGCGGCCTCGTGGGCTGTTTTTCGATCCGTCCTCAATAGTTTTTTGAGTGCCGCGCGGAGACGGCGAAGCTGTCAGAGAGCCAATCAATACCTTCCTCTGATCGCCCTCCATTATCGCCATAACAACCCTCATCACCGTCACAACCCGATCAATCGGACTCGTCCGGCAGAACTCCTCCCTCAACGCCGCCGTCCGTTCAATTAATAATTCAGACGCCTGATTGTCGGAGACGAGGATCAATTAACCAATTAAAAGGCTCGGCGGAGCTTCTGGGTCTCCTCCCGCGTTTCCGTGGTGTTTCTCTCTCTCGTTGGACGCCGGACCGGAGTTTGATTGACAGGCCGCGGCGCAGCCGTCACCGCCCGTCACCCTCAGGGCACGACGCTGACAGGCCCGTCGGCCGGTCGGCCATCTTGCATTCACCGTAATTGTGGATGGTCCAGCCCGGCGGTGACAGAGGTTACGCTCCTCACAGAGTGAAGCCGGCGAAGGTAAACAACTCTCCGTTTCTTCAGTCTGTCTTTTCTCCCCATTAGATATTGAACTCAAATCGGAGCCGAAGGGCTGCATGGAATTGATCGAGTTTCTTCAGTCCGTGTCAACAAATACTTCAAAGTACAAATACTCGAGTGGCGCGCGTCCTCCTGGGTCCCCTGCTCAGAAACTCAGAGTGAAAGTACTGTAAAGTTTTGCCTTTACAACAAAAGAAACCAGCCGTGAGTGAGATGAGCGGATGAATTTCTCCCTGCGAGCAAACGGAGGCTGATTGAAACGCAACGAGGAAGAAACGACTCGTTGAAGAAGTCTGGACGACTCGCTGTGTTCAGCCTGAGTGACGGAGACGTTAGTGAGAGAGAGAAGAAGAAGAAGAAGAAGAAGAAGAAGAAGAAGGGATGAAGAGAGTAAATAAATGAGAACGCAACCGAATAATTGATTCACTCAACGAGTTTCAGAAGCTTCAGTTCAATAAAGCAGGAGAGAAGTTTCTGCTCCAGTGAACTCATTTATACAGGAAGAAGTAGCAGGAGGAGTTAGAGTAGTAGTAGTAGTAGTAGTAGTAGTAGTAGTAGTAGTAGTAGTAGTAGTAGTAGTAGTAGGAGTAGGAGAAGCTGTAGGAGTAGTAGTACTAGTACTAGTAGTTCAGTAGTACTCGTGGAGCTGCTGCTACGCTTCAATCTGACAGAGAATCAGTGACAGAAGCTGCAAAGACGTCTATGATGTCGTCCTTCATCCCTCCTCTTCCTCCTGCTCCTTACAGGCCTCTCTCTCTCTCTCTCTCTCTCTCTCTCTCTCTCTCTCTCTCTCTCTCTCTCTCTCTCTCTCTCTCTCTCTGTACCTTCTAGTGAATGTCATTAAATATTCACAGCTCCATTCTGGGCTAATTGTCCTCAACATGGCGGAGAGCAGTGGAATGAAATTAACCCATTAGCCAGGAACCGCTTTCATCAGAGCAGCAAGCCCAGGAAGTGTGTGTGTGTGTGTGTGTGTGTGTGTGTGTGTGTGTGTGTGTGTGTGTGTGTGTGTGTGTGTGTGTGAGTATGTGTGTGTCTTCCTAGCGTCGTGGGGTCACATGATGTTGACACAGTGTCATTGTGGGGACTCCCCTTCCTCTCGGGGACAATGCAGGTCCTAATAATATAATGTAAATATTTTATTAAGACTGAAGACTTAGTTGGAGGTTAAGTGATGGAAACGTGTGTGTGTGTGTGTGTGTGTGTGTGTGTGTGTGTGTGTGTGTGTGTGTGTGTGTGTGTGTGTGTGTGTGGAAACACAGCATGCTAAAAAGACGCATCACAAAAATAACGCTTTGCATTTTATTGATATTCCACAAAATCTATTTGTAATATATATATATATATATATATATATATATATATATTAACTTTACATGCCTTACTGTTTTGTCACAGGGAACAGGTGATGACTAACAAGGATCTTCATAAATAATATCATGTCAAGGGTAATGATGATCTCTCCTTATTACAGAGCCCTGTGTCTTTACTTCCTCTGTCTTTCTTTCCATCTCTCTCTCTCTCTCTCTCTCTCTCTCTCTCTCTCTCTCTCTCTCTCTCTCTCTCTCTCTCTCTCAGGGCTCTGGTCAATAGTCTCTATTGAATGTATTGACAAGGTAAAGTGGTCCTACTTAACAGTAGAGCGCCTCGCTCTCATGGCGGTCTCCAGAGGCAGAGGGCGAGTGAGGACGAGAGAGAGAGAGAGAGAGAGAGAGAGAGAGAGAGAGAGAGAGAGAGAAAGAGAGAGAGAGAGAGAGAGAGAGAGAGAGAGAGAGAGAGAGAAAGAGAGAGAGAGAGAGAGAGAGAGAGAGAGAGAGAGAGAGAGAGAGAGAGAGAGAGAGAGAGATCACATTCAAGGACTCGGGTTGTTGGACTTTTGTAGGAAAACATCCGAAAAATGAGCATTAACTTTTCATCACATCTGTTTGTGGAAACGTTGAAAATTTTGAAGGCCAATTTTTTTCCCGATACTTAGCTCCGCCCTCTCGTTTCACTCCTGGTTGCAGAAACAAGATGGCGTCGGCCCAAAACATGCAGAAGTCAAGGCTTCCATCCATCACAGTGATTATGTTTAAAAGCAGAACGTCGCCGCGAGGAACAACCTGGTGCTTTGATTAAAGCGAGAAGACAACAGACGAGGGAAGACTCCGCCCCCTGCGGGAGCGAGCCGCTACCTGTCAGGTGATTAGTGCCTCGTTAGCGCTAATTCCTCTTCCCCTCCCTCGTTCACGCTCCTCTCTCTGGTCTCAGATAAACACCTCCTCCCGTTGTTTGTTTTCCTCCTTCTCCACCGCATCTGTCGCGGTGGAGAAATTAAATTTGATAAACGAGCCGATCTTTAAATATTAATTATGTATTAATTACATTCGCGAGGCGAAAACAAACCTCGCTTAATGATTTATGAGGATCGGTCCCACTTTACCCGCCGACCAATGAGGAGCGAGAGAGAGGAGGAGAACGGAAGGATGGGAAATTACACCAATGAAACACAACGTGAGAGAGAGTGTGTCGGTATGTGTGTGTGTGTGTGTGTGTGTGTGTGTGTGTGTGTGTGTGTGTGTGTCTTCATGCTCTAAAGTGTGAGAGAGCAACATTGAGGCCTTTTAGAAACAAAGACAGAAGTTCAGTTCAGAGATGAACAAGTGTTGAAACAGAAAAGATGAATTTGTGGAGTTTGACCTTTGACCTCCATCTTGTGTTTCGACCCATGTGGAACCTGAAGGGTTCCTTTACTTCCTTTACTTCCTTAACTTACTTCATTTCATTTACTTCCTTTACTCCCTTTCCTTCCTTAACTTCCTTTACTTCCTTTATTTTCTTTATTTCCTTTACTTCCTCTACTCCCTTTCCTTCCTTCACTTCATTTACACCCTTTCCTTCCTTTACTCTCTTTACTTCCTTAACTTCCTTCACTTCATTTACTTCCTTGACTCCCTTTCTTTCCTTTACTTCCTTTATTTTTTTATTTCCTTTACTTCCTTTACTCTCTTTTCTTCCTTTCCTTCCTTTATTTCCTTTACTTCCTTTACTTCCTTTACTCTCTTTCCTTCCTTTCCTTC
This sequence comes from Clinocottus analis, assembly GCF_023055335.1. Taxonomy (NCBI): domain Eukaryota; kingdom Metazoa; phylum Chordata; class Actinopteri; order Perciformes; family Cottidae; genus Clinocottus; species Clinocottus analis. Next base: position 17,306,919 of record NW_027175898.1, read on the forward strand.
CTTCCTTTACTTCCTTTACTTCCTTTTACTGTTTCCTGTTCATTTCCACGACTGAAGTCACCTGAAAAGATTTGATACTCAAAGTGAAAAAGTTTTGTCAACAAATCGTAAAAGCAGTTATTATATTAGAGACTCATTATTATTAATGCGTTAATGACTCTTTGAGGTCTGCTGAGGTCGTATGAACCCAACATGAGTTCTAATAATTGTGTTATTTTATATTTTATATTGTAAAAACTTTTAATCTTTATGACTGAACCTGCTAATCGTTTTTACAACAAATAGAAAACAAACAAAAAAGCAAGAAGAAATCTATAAGTAACATTGAACCGATGCTCATTCACACACACACACACACACACACACACACACACACACACACACACACACACACACACACACACACACACACACACACACACACACACACACTGAGCCTTCCAACTCTAATAAATATTTCAAAGGTGGAATGTTTAGTAAACAAAGGTGTGTGTGTGTGTGTGTGTGTGTGTGTGTGTGTGTGTGTGTGTGTGTGTGTGTGTGTGTGTGTGTGTGTGTGTTGTATTCCAGTTTCGAAGCGGTGCTGAGGAGAGGTGTCATATTTGCCTTCCACTCTGCTCTCGTCTCTTCTTCTTTCTCTCTTCTCTGAAATTCGACCTTGTCGTCGTGCTGTTTTTAACCAAAGCAGCTCTGATGAAGAGGAGGAGGAGAAGGAGGAGGAAGAGGAGGAAGAGGAGGAGGAGAAAGAGGAGGAGGAAGAGGAAGAGGAGGAAGGCCCGGCACACAAACCACAGCCTGCAGCATCAGGTTTACACAGACACACTGCAAGTGTGTGTTTGAATGTATCAAATTGTGTGGTTGTGTGTGTGTGTGTGTGTGTGTGTGTGTGTGTGTGTGTGTGTGTGTGTGTGTGTGTGTGTGTGTGTGTGTGTTGTGGGAAGGTCAACCTGATCTAAATACCGTAGTATTATTGTTATTTATTGTTTTTATAAAACCTTTTTTTTTCTCCTTTTTCCCTAAAACAGAATCTGAGTTATGAATTATTAAATCCAGAGTTCAGATTGTAAATTAATCTGCAAAACAAGAAAACTTCTATACAACCAGAGGAGTCACCCCCTGGTGGTCAGGAGAGAGAATGCAGCTTTAACACATGAAGCATAGACTTCTATACAACCAGAGGAGTCGCCCCCTGGTGGTCAGGAGAGAGAATGCAGCTTTAACACATGAAGCATAGACTTCTATACAACCAGAGGAGTCGCCCCCTGGTGGTCAGGAGAGAGAATGCAGCTTCAACACATGAAGCATAGACTTCTATACAACCAGAGGAGTCGCCCCCTGGTGGTCAGGAGAGAGAATGCAGCTTTAACACATGAAGCATAGACTTCTATACAACCAGAGGAGTCGCCCCCTGGTGGTCACGAGAGAGAATGCAGCTTTAACACATGAAGCATAGACTTCTATACAACCAGAGGAGTCGCCCCCTGGTGGTCAGGAGAGAGAATGCAGCTTTAACACATGAAGCATAGACTTCTATACAACCAGAGGAGTCGCCCCCTGGTGGTCAGGAGAGAGAATGCAGCTCTAACACATGAAGCATAGACTTCTATACAACCAGAGGAGTCGCCCCCTGGTGGTGGAGTATACATTTAAATGTATGTTATATATTAAATACATGTTTAAATGTAACCTGTGACGAAAACACAGTACAATTACAACATTGTAGTAAAGTA
>NW_027175898.1:17308748-17311248 GCF_023055335.1 Clinocottus analis
AAAGAGAGAGAGAGAGAGAGAGAGAGAGAGAGAGAGAGAGAGAGAGAGAGAGAGAGAGAGAGAGAGAGAGAGAGAGAAAGAGAGAGAGAGAGAGAGAGAGAGAGAGAGAGAGAGAGAAAGAGAGAGAGAGAGAGAGAGAGAGAGAGAGAGAGAGTTCCTCCTCACCGCCGGTTATGATGCACCAAGAGCTGTCAGAGTGTGTGTGTGTGCATGGGTATGTGTCGTGTGTGTACACTCTTTCCCTTCCCTCTCTCCTTCATTGTCTCCTTCCCTCTCTTTCCCTCTCTCCTTTGCTGTCTCCTTCACTCTCTCCTTTCCTCTCTCCTTCCCTCTTCCCTTCCCGCTCTCTTTTCCTCTTTATTTCCCTCTTTCCTTCCCTCTCTCCTTCCCTTTCTCCTTCCATGTCTCCTTCCCTCTCTCCTTCCCTCTCTCCTTCCCTTCTCCTTCCATGTCTCCTTCCCTCTCTCCTTCCCTCTCTCTCTCTCTCCTTCTCTCCTTCGTTCATATTCAGTTATTTTACTTCCTGTAACTTCTCTTCTTCATCCTGTCAGATCCTGTTTCATTTCCGCCTGTCAATCATTCTCTCAGTGATTCTGCTCATCAACCCTCTTCCTCACGCTCTCTTCTTCTTCCTCCTCTTTCTCTTCCTCCTCTCTTCTCCCTCCTCTTCCTCCTCGAGCTGAATCCACTCGCAGGCCGAGGTATCGATCCCCCGGTGTGATGCAGGTTTACAATGCAGCGGGGGTCTGAGGGCGATCGATACGACTCCTCTTCTCCTCTTCAAAGCTTCACACGAGGAGGAGGAGGAGGAGGAGGAGGAAGAGGGAGGAGGAGAAGGAGGAAGAGGAGAAGAAGAAGAGGAGGAGGAGGAGAGAGGTATTCTTCTTTTCTCTCCTTTTTGCTCCGACTGCACTTCTTCTTCTTCTTCTTCTTCTTCTTCTTCTTCTTCTTCTTCTTCTTCTTCTTCTTCTTCTTCTTCTATTCTCTATTAGACATATCCTCTTCATCCTCATATATATATATATATATATATATATATATATATATATATATATATATATATATATATATATATATATATTACTTTTGGTGAAAGATATCCATAAACTTTGTGCCTCTGAGTCAAAGTGAAGTTTCATGTTCAGAGTTGAACCATCACCATGAACTCAGAGATGAAACACGACCTCTGAGGAAGACGAGCGTCTCTGGAGGAGGAAGAGCTGAAGCCGCCTCCATGAAGCAGCAGGAGGACGCAGGCGGCTCCTCTGGGACTCGAACCCGCGGCTGCGGTCCGCGGCCTCAGACGGACGTTTCAGTGCTGAAGCTGGAGGCCTCGTCTGATTGGCCGTCACAGCAAAACGTTCCTTGAGAGAGGAACGCCGTCGCAGCGTCGGAGACAATTACATTTTTTAAGCTTCGTCGTCCTCTTCCTCCTTTTCTTCAGCGCTGCTCGCTAATTTGAGGCGCGGGCGAAGGGAAGATCGTTGGCTTTAATACAAATCATGTTTCAATCGTTACTTGAAGACCTTTAAAGCGCGGCCGGCTCTCAGGGGGCCGCCGGTAATGAGGCCTGCTGGGACCTCAATCATCTCTTTTTACATCTGTTGAAAAAATAAGGAGAAAAGAGAAGAGGGGAAAAACAGAGAAAAAGGAAAAATCAACTGCCCTCCCTCCTTCCCTCCCTCCTCCCTCCTCCCTCCTCCCTCCCTCCTCCCTCGATCCTTCCCCGTCTCACTCCGTGGAAAAAAATAATAATTTGTTTTGAGGATTGATAATGAAAAAAAAATATATGAGAGCTGTTTTTTTTTCCTTCTTCTTCTGCTTTTGTATTCTCCGGCCTTGAAACCTCTCAGCGCCGCACCTCCATGCTTAAAACTCCCTCTCCTCCCCCCTCCTCCCCTCCTCTCCTCCTCTCCTCCTCTCCTCCCCCCTCCTCTCCTCCTCTCCTCCTCTCTTCCTCTCCTCCTCTCCTCCCCCTCCTCCCCTCTCCTCCCCTTCCTCCCCCTTCCTCCCCCTTCCTCCCCCCTCCTCTCCTCCTCTCCTCCCCCTCCTCCCCCTTCCTCCCCCTTCCTCCCACCTCCTCCCCCCTCGCTGCAAAATAAATAAATCTTTGTGATATTAGATTTCAGACACGTCTTTATCACACAAACTCTTTCTCCCATCATGCCTCTGTCCTCTGAGTGTTGTCCTCTCAGAGCAGATGCATCTCTTCCTCTTTTATTCCCTCTTTTATTCCCTCTTTCATCCCCTCTCGACACGCAGTGAGAGGACGGGATGCGACCCGCTAGAGAACGGGGACGCGACCCAACCACCAAACCCGACGCTCCCAAAACGACTCCTCCATCGCTGCTGGAGTTTTTTTATTTGTAATATTCTTAACATCCTCCCAGAGAGTCACGCTGCACATCTTTAGAAACATGACGACCCAAAGCATCGAAATATGCAACAATATTCACAATAAACAGAAGCATCGACGCGTCAGGAAGCTTATTCAGGACAA
>NW_027175898.1:17318748-17351248 GCF_023055335.1 Clinocottus analis
CACACACACACACACACACACACACACACACACATACACACGCTCAGTCTCACTCCTCTTCCTCTAATAATCTCTCCCCCTCTCTCTTTCTATCATATGCACACACACACACACACACACACACACACACACACACACACACACACACACACACACACACACACACACACACACACACACACACACACTGTATCCACTGCTCTGGGAAGCCATTAGTGTGACCCAGCCTTGATTACTTATTTATGGCCCAGCAGAGTGAGGGGAGTGGAAGTGGAGCACCAGGGGCCTAATTTATAAAAACTGTTGTTTGACTTCAACAGAACTCTCAGATGAAGAGTAAATAACAACAAAAACACAGCAAGGTGAGTTATCCATGGTGTCCAGGAGGCTTGGACACGAGGATGTACCTGTACAGCCCTCTGGTTGTATAGAAGTCTCTGCTTCATGTGTTAAAGCTGCATTCTCTCTCCTGACCACCAGGGGGCGACTCCTCTGGTTGTATAGAAGTCTATGCTTCATGTGTTAAAGCTGCATTCTCTCTCCTGACCATCAGGGGGCGACTCCTCTGGTTGTATAGAAGTCTATGCTTCATGTGTTGAAGCTGCATTCTCTCTCCTGACCACCAGGGGGCGACTCCTCTGGTTGTATAGAAGTCTATGCTTCATGTGTTAAAGCTGCATTCTCTCTCCTGACCACCAGGGGGCGACTCCTCTGGTTGTATAGAAGTCTCTGCTTCATGTGTTAAAGCTGCATTCTCTCTCCTGACCACCAGGGGGCGACTCCTCTGGTTGTATAGAAGTCTATGCTTCATGTGTTAAAGCTGCATTCTCTCTCCTGACCATCAGGGGGCGACTCCTCTGGTTGTATAGAAGTCTATGCTTCATGTGTTGAAGCTGCATTCTCTCTCCTGACCACCAGGGGGCGACTCCTCTGGTTGTATAGAAGTCTATGCTTCATGTGTTAAAGCTGCATTCTCTCTCCTGACCACCAGGGGGCGACTCCTCTGGTTGTATAGAAGTCTCTGCTTCATGTGTTAAAGCTGCATTCTCTCTCCTGACCACCAGGGGGCGACTCCTCTGGTTGTATAGAAGTCTCTGCTTCATGTGTTAAAGCTGCATTCTCTCTCCTGACCACCAGGGGGCGACTCCTCTGGTTGTATAGAAGTCTATGCTTCATGTGTTAAAGCTGCATTCTCTCTCCTGACCACCAGGGGGCGACTCCTCTGGTTGTATAGAAGTCTATGCTTCATGTGTTAGAGCTGCATTCTCTCTCCTGACCACCAGGGGGCGACTCCTCTGGTTGTATAGAAGTCTATGCTTCGTGTGTTAAAGCTGCATTCTCTCTCCTGACCACCAGGGGGCGACTCCTCTGGTTGTATAGAAGTCTATGCTTCATGTGTTAAAGCTGCATTCTCTCTCCTGACCACCAGGGGGCGACTCCTCTGGTTGTATAGAAGTCTCTGCTTCATGTGTTAAAGCTGCATTCTCTCTCCTGACCACCAGGGGGCGACTCCTCTGGTTGTATAGAAGTCTATGCTTCATGTGTTAAGGTAAACGGGTCTCGAGTCAGTGACCACACGGTTGTTCGGTTTGGAAACTCCTTTTTATTGGTTCGTCGTTAGCCAGGAGGGCAGCAGCAGCCACGCCACGCCGAGAGGAACAAACAAACCAAAAAGACAAACAACAACGACATCATCGGTGCTCTTTCACCTCCTCTGACCTGTAAAATAAATACCTCACTCATCATCACCATCATCATCATCGTTAGCGCTCCTGTTGCAACCGTTTAAATAAATACCCATGAAGCGATGTCAGCGGTGAAACAGAAAGTGTGAAATGCATATTGTTCCATATATAATATATTCATTTTAGATAGATTTCTATATATATTTGTTCCATATACTCTCCTTAAATTCTTTTACAACATACAAGATGCCAATTTTGTACCAAAAGCGATGCTTGCTAACACAGAGAGGAGCGAGTCGGTGGATATAGAGGCAGCCAGCGGACGGACAGCGAGAGCTCCGCCCCTGAGGGACGAGCGTCGGGAACGTTGGGAAGCGTTTGGGAAAGTCTCGGGATGACCACGACTACGTATGGGAACGCTTCAGTCGCACACACAGACACACACGGCAGGAGTGAAGCAGCGCGACAACCAACGACTAGAAAGAGTTTCACCGAGTTATTGAAACACCTGAAACCGTCTCGCGGTGCTTCCTGTTGACGTGTTGACGCCTGGAGCTGCTTCCTCCCGCCGCCGTCGCTCTGAGCAGCTGCTGTTCAGCGATTAATAAACAATAAATAATAAAGGATTCATCTGCACTTCACATGTTTTAGTAAAGACAGAAGTCAGAGAGATGCAGAGTGAAGACGCTTCCAGAAAAACATCAAAATCAGAATGATTGGAAACACGGAGGGTCATACAGACCAGTCTCTTTGTCGTTGTCTTTTGCAGTTTGTCAGTCGTCGTTTTTGCCTTTTTTTGTGGTCATTTTGCATCTCCGCGTAGTTGTTTTGTGTCTCTTTGTCGTCTAGTGTATCTTTGTGGTCATTCTGTGTCTCTTAGTGGTTGTTTTAAGTCTCTTTGTAGTTGTTTTAAGTCTCTTTGTGGTTGTTTTAAGTCTCTTAGTGGTTGTTTTAAGTCTCTTTGTAGTTGTTTTAAGTCTCTTTGTGGTTGTTTTAAGTCTCTTAGTGGTTGTTTTAAGTCTCTTTGTAGTTGTTTTAAGTCTCTTTGTAGTTGTGTTAAGTCTCTTTGTGGTTGTTTTAAGTCTCTTTGTAGTTGTTTTAAGTCTCTTTGTGGTTGTTTTAAGTCTCTTTGTGGTTGTTTTAAATCTGTTTGTAGTTGTTGTGAGTCCTAGTAGTTGTGAATCTCTTCATGTCTCTGTGTAACTTGCATATATTCAGAGTTGTTTTTGGTCTCTGTGTGTTTCTTTGGGTTCATTGTGAGTCTCCTCCATGCTGTTGTGTGTCTGTCTGGGTGGCAGGATGGAGGCCGGGCCGGCCCCTGAAACCCGGCCCTGTGCCGCTCACGACTGGAAGTTATTATTTGACCTTTGTGCTCCACGACCTTGTGCTGCTCTCTCTGCGTGTGTGTGTGTGTGTGTGTGTGTGTGTGTGTGTGTGTGTGTGTGTGTGTGTCTGCAGCACGGACCAAACATCTCACACTGAAGGTCGAGATGGACGACTGGAAACATCCTGTGAGCACGGAGGAGACGCAACAGATTCCTCTGCAACGACAACCAGCTCAGAACAAGTCATCTCCCCAAAGCACCATGTCTGACATCCAGCCGAGGAGGAGACGCCGTGTGTGTGTGTGTGTGTGTGTGTGTGTGTGTGTGTGTGTGTGTGTGTGTGTGTGTGTGTGTGTGTGTGTGTGTGTGTGTGTGTAAAACCCGTGTCCACATTGATGCGGTTGCATTTGAAAACAAGGTTTTTTTCCATTAACAGTTTCCGGTTCTTACGGTTTTCAACCGCCACAACAATAGAAATGTGTTTTTCTTTCTGTCTCTAACATCAGGCGCAGCAGCTTTTGTGGTTTTTGTGTTTTTTTCTGCTGCTTTTGAAGCGTTGTTTCATTCACAGAGCATGCATGCAGGATACAGTGTGCCGGCGTGTCGCCCCCCAACAGAAATCGCTCACGTCAGCGTTTCTACACTTCGGCTTCGGCTGGTTGAAAACTTCATGAACGTGTGAGGAAAAAAAACGTTTTCAATATCATCTGCATCAACGTGGACACGACGTCAACCAACGGTTTGGTTGCCGGTACTTCAAATAATACGAATATTAAAGTCATGAGTGACGCTAAAAGTGTAGAAAGTTGCAACATTTAAGAACAGAAAACATCTCATAAACGGAGTGTGTCCTCCAGAGTCTTCCCCTGTGTGTCACGGTGAAAGCAAGAGGACAGGAACATGTGGGGCAACGTCGTCACACGACCTCACGCGCTAAAACCGCCATGCTAATCGTTTTATGATGAGGAATAAACCCGAAATGTCTGAATAAAAAATGCTTTTGGGTTACGTCGTTGAGATGTCACGCAGACGTGCTTTCATCACTCGATGCTGAAATGTGTTCAAAACCAGTTAACGCAACGTTAGCTGGTTTGAGCTAATGCAATGTTAGCTCAAAACCAGCTAATGTTGCGTTAGTTCAAAACCAGCTAACGCAATGTTAGCTGGTTTGAGCTAACGCAACGTTAGCTGGTTAGAACTAACGCAACATTAGAGCTATTGCAATGTTAGCTGGTTTGAGCTAACGCAATGTTAGCTGGTTTGAGCTAATGCAATGTTAGCTGGTTTGAGCTAACGCAACTTTTACTGCCAGAGTTGCCCCAAACGTTCCTGATCTGACCACAAGCGGACAGAAAAGAAGTAAATTTGCTAAAAATGGAAAACAGTCGCCGTAACTTTGATCTCATAGAAACAAAATGAAGCAGAATAAAAATAGTTGTTAATACAGTTGTTAGCCCATATGTACATATAAAAATATAGCAAAGTAACATTTAACAAATCAGGTCAGTGTGTGTGTGTGTGCATGTGACTGACACACACACACACACGCTTATAAACATGCATTCACACACACACACACCTGCCGCTGTGAGTGTGTCGTTGTTTCCTCCCCAGAAGAGCCGTCGCTGTTGTTTGACACTAAATTTAAACCTGAAGTGCAAACGGCTTCACTGTCTCCATCTGACTTAATGGCGACATCAACATCCTCTCACATCCTCTTTTCTTTCCTCCCATCATCCCTCTCTCTCCCTCTCATCCATCAGTTGTCCATCTGCCAAACACCACATCTCCACTCATCCTGCCCCTCCCTCCCTCCTCCCTCCCTCCCTCCTCCCTCCCTCCTTCCCTCCCACGCTCCATTCTTCTCCGGCCCATTAAGAGCTATCATGAAGCTAATTGCCTGTTTGATCAGCTCTCAGTGGACCAGGAACTGGAGGCTTTTAGCCCTCTGAGCGTAAGAGGAGAGACCAACGAGGCGGGAGGGGCGTATGGGTGTGTGTGTGTGTGTGTGTGTGTGTGTGTGTGTGTGTGTGTGTGTGTGTATGTGTGTGTGTGTGTCGTCAGCTGGCTTCTGCTGGTTGGGTTGTAATTGCATTTCTTTGTTTCTTTTTTAATAACTCCTAATTTTTTCTAACTTTCAATGTAACATCAATGTGGAAGTGTCTCTACTGACCACCTTCTATACAACCAGGGGGCAACTCCTCTGGTTGTATAGAAGTCTATGCTTCATGTGTTAAAGCTGCATTCTCTCTCCTGACCACCAGTGGGCGACTCCTCTGGTTGTATAGAAGTCTATGCTTCATGTGTTAGAGCTGCATTCTCTCTCCTGACCACCAGGGGGCGACTCCTCTGGTTGTATAGAAGTCTATGCTTCATGTGTTAAAGCTGCATTCTCTCTCCTGACCACCAGGGGGCGACTCCTCTGATTGTATAGAAGTCTATGCTTCATGTGTTAAAGCTGCATTCTCTCTCCTGACCACCAGGGGGCGACTCCTCTGGTTGTATAGAAGTCTATGCTTCATGTGTTAAAGCTGCATTCTCTCTCCTGACCACCAGGGGGCGACTCCTCTGGTTGTATAGAAGTCTTTATTTCTACGTCTCTCTTGATTTAATCCCTCCGTAAACGTTGTAAACATGAGATCATGGCGCTTTGTTCGCTGCTGTTTTCTCACCGCGAGTCCTTCTGGATCAAGCGAGTGACCGACGGCCTGAATGAGAGTAAGACGGTCCAGAGGGAGAAAGGAAAAAAATCACTTGATTTTGAGGATGGGAGGAGGAGAGAGGCGTGGAGGTGGAGGGAGGGAAGGAGGGAGGTTGGCGACAGACTGACTTAGGGAGGAAACCCGACCAGACCCTCAGAGCTCCACCGAAGCAGCGCTGCTAAAAATAAGACGAGGGAGGCTTCTCCTGCTGAGAAAAGAACATACACACAGCTTCTACATACACAGGTTGTGGTACAGTAGGAGGACACACACACACACACACTCACTCACTCACACACACTTGTGACAATGGATGCACCCTCCCTCCGGTTAAATAATCCCCCATTCAGCTCTTGGCTGGCGGGTGAACATTGTCCATCTCCCTCACAGTGCTTCTCCTTTACAAATGAGCTCAATAGCATTGAAATCCACTCAGTTCGTACAGTGCATGGTCCCTTTTTTTTTTTTTTTTGGTGTCAAACTGTTACAGATGTGTCTTTGTTCTCGCTTCTCGCCTCGGTGCTTCTGTTGAAAAGACTCTCGGTCGGATATCCGCCGCGGCACAACGTTTGTTTTTGCTTTTTTTTGTTCTTCTCTTCGTTCGTTAATCGTGGAACCTTTTTTTGTTGGAGTCTTGTGAATGTCCTCGTGGTCCTCGATCTCTCATGCACCTTCTGGTTCTCTCCTCGCAGGGCGACAGAAACCGTGTTGGCAAAGACCATTTCACATCGCCGCGGGCGTCTTTCCTTCCTGACTTGGTGCAGCGCCCGTCTGTGCGTTCTCTCTGCAGAGGGTTGGGGAAGGAAGGAGGTTCAATAATAAATAAATAGATTTTTTTTTTGTGAACACGTCCAGACTGCACCACACAACGCAGAGAGAGGTGATTTCTGTCCGGACGTCTCGGTTAAGGTTGAAGGGCAGTCCAGCAAAAAGCACGACTTCTTCTTCAGCATGAGTCTTTTTTTAGGCGTGAAGTCTCCAACATGAACAGGCACAGTAAAGCTTTGGTCCCTCCTGAGCTGGAGATGAAGTAAATTCAAGGTACATTAGGTGAACAACACTTCACGGTTGGTTGGTTGGTTGGTTGGTTGGTTGGTTGGTTTGTTGGTTAGTTGGTTGGTTGGTTGGTTGATTGATTGGTTTGTTGGTTAGTTGGTTGGTTAGTTGGTTGGTTGGCTTGTCGTGTGTAGGCGGGTGGGACACATTGGCATTGTCGTCACAATGTCCGCTGTGGCACGGTTGATTGGCGACAGCATTGCTTTGGCGACGGCTGAAAGGGGGAAACTGGATTCACCTGGACCCCGTCCAGGCCTGTCATAAGGGCTTCTCCAGGGCCTTGCTGCGGAGCGACGGGTGGCCGGGGTTGGGGTTGGAGGCGGAGATCTTGCGGCACACGGTGTTGGTGTTGCTGCACCTGCAGCCGGGCCGCGAGGTGCGGTCGTGGGCGCACTGGCACAGGGCAAGGCACAGCCTGGCGAGGGGGTAGCAGCAGAGGCAGGGCAGGCAGAGCGCCAGCAGCCCCATGGTGCCCCAGCGGGCACAGGCGTGGGCCGGGCCGCAGGAGCACGGCCGGTCGGCGCAGTTGTCCTCGTCGTCCTGGGCGGAGCAGTGGTAGAACAGGCCCTTGACGCAGCACAGGCAGGTGCCGTACTCCACGGCGCTCTCGGCGGAGCACAGGCAGCGCTGTCCGCAGGCCCAGCAGGAAGGCAGCCGGCGGGGGGCGCAGCACTCTTGGCACTTACAGCGACCGCACCGCTCGCAGATGAACAGGTGAAGGCCCTGCTCGGCCTCGTCCTCCGTCAGGCCCTTGCCAAAGGAAGCGTCTGGCTTGAGTTCCCCTTTGGGCTGAGAACGGACCACCGAACCCAGGCCGGAATGGGACGGCGTCAAGCCCGCCAGTAGCCGCTGGTCCGAGGTGGCACTGGTCCGGGACATGGAAGAGCTTCTGGTACTGGAACGGCTCAGGTGGGTCAGGTGAGCGTGCTGCTGCTGACTTTGGCTGCGGGGCAGGGCCGAGTGGAGAGAAGGCTGCGGGTAGTGGGGGTACACTCCGTGAGGGTAGCGGTCGTCGTGGGCATAGAAAAACCCGGACTGGGTCGCCGGTTCCAGCGCCACGGGCCTCTCCACATAGTCATTGTTGGCCCGGATGGCACGTATCTGGTCGAGCGACAGCACGGGGACCTGCTGGAGGTCCAGCCCGTCCAGCTCCATCCTGATGGCATGAGCAGGGTCCATCCTGGTGAGCCAGGCCGGGTAGCACCAGGGCTGCAGGCCGGGGCTGGGGCAAGGTGCTCCCAACGCTCACGGCACATCAGATAAACCTGCCAACACAAAGAAGGACATTTTACTCTTAATGACTCACAGTTGAGATAAAGATGAATGCATGTTTTATGTCATGTATTGCAGCTCAGACAACGAGGGCTGTTGTGCTATACTATGTCTACGTTCCTGCACCTATTATTTTACTACAAGCAAAGGAAATGTGAGCACAAAGGCCCAGTAGCACCAAATGAATGCATTAAAACAGAGTTGTTTATGTGTGGTTATATTACAAAAAAAGGAGAACATAACAAATGTAACCAACAAAGCAGACATCAGGGACATAGGAACATTTAAAAAAACGTAGGGAACGTAAAAATGTTTAAAAAAAAATGTAAAAAAACGTAAAAACGTTAGAAGATTTGAATTTTTTTTAAACGTCAAAAACCTCAAGAACGTTAAAAATTTCAAAAAATGTTAAAAAAAAAAACCTCAAAAATGTCAAAAACGTAGCGAACATCAAAAACCTCAAGAACGTCAAAAAATTTAAAAATGTCAAAAATGTCAAAAACCATAAAAACGTCAAAAACGTCAAAAATGTCAAAAAATTTACATTTTTTATTTTTTTTTTCAAAAACGTAGCAAACATCAAAAACGTCAAAAACGTCAAAAACGTCAAAACGTCAAAAAGTCAAAAATGTCAAAAACGTAAAAACGTTTACATTTTGTATTTTGTTTTCAAAAACGTAGAGAACATCAAAAATGTCAAAAACATCAAAAACGTCAAAAATGTCAAAAATGTCAAAAACGTTTAAAACGTTTAAAACGTCAAAAACATCAAAAACGTCAAAAACGTCAAAAAACATCAAAAATGTTTAGAATGTCAAAACGATAAAAATGTTGTTTTTTTTAAGTTAAAAACGTAAAAAACGTTTTAAACATTTTTTTTTCAAAAACGTCAAAAACATCAAAAACGTCAAAAACATCAAAAACGTCAAAAACATCAAAAACGTCAAAAACGTCAAAAACATCAAAAACGTCAAAAATGTCAAAAATGTCAAAAATGTCAAAAACATCAAAAACGTCAAAAAACATCAAAAATGTTTAGGATGTCAAAACGATAAAAATGTTGTTTTTTTAAGTTAAAAACGTAAAAAACTTTTTAAACATTTTTTTTTTTCAAAAACGTCAAAAACATCAAAAACGTCAAAAACATAAAAAACGTCAAAAACGTCAAAAACGTCAAAAACATCAAAAACGTCAAAAACATCAAAAACGTCAAAAACATCAAAAACGTCAAAAACATCAGCTTCGCGAGCATGGCCCTGGTTGTTTTGCATGACTCAGCGTTCCTGTTGGCGGTGCTAAAGAAACCTTAAACGATCCCAGATGAGCGTTTCCTCTCCAGCAGTCCGTGAAACCGTTTGATCCGACGTGAGCAGCATTTCCACACCGAGCAGAACGTTCGGCCTCTCCCGATACTTCAGCAGCACTTGATCAAGGACACATTTTGGAAGCACATCCTCCAAACAACCATCAGCCGTGTCGTCATGACCGCTGAGGTTCTCCTCCGCTCAGACCAACGCTATTATTAGCCCGCCGGAGCCGGAGAGATACGACCATCAGGTCCACGCTGTAATTTAGCATCTGTTGACTGCAGCAGCTGCTGCTGGGAGGAAACCACCTGCAGCGCAGCCAAGCAACTGAGGAGGCTTCAGGAACAGAGGTTTGTGAATCAACAGGCATGTTTCCTCTTGAAGGGTTCACAGCTTTGCATCGGCCCTCGTTCAGGGAAATGTCATTAAAAAAAAGCCTTATTTTAGAGAAACCAGACATTAAGTATAAAGTGCACTGAGTTCTGGTTTGTGGGTTCGACCGAGCAGCCGCTGAATGCTGAAGACAGCGCGGCGATGCTTTAAGACCAAAAACTGCTTTTACAGAAAGTCAGAACATGAACTCTGGACTAATTCCTCCTGAAACTGTTTTTATTTCTTCATATTAAAAAGTGTGTGTGTTATCAGGAGTTATGGTTTCTGGAAAGATCACTCATGAATCTCAAAGCATGGGTGCATGAAACCAAAAGTATCTGCATGGTTACACTGCAAAAGCTAATGAAATAAAGACATGCAACGTAGCCAATAATCTATGTGCCTATATGAAACTATTATATTCAGAGATACACATAGCAGCAGTGCATCGGGTGCTCACTGTAACGCTGGCTGAGCCACGAGATGCTTGGAAGTTAAATCTCAATGTGCGTATGAGTGAAGTAAATGCATGAGCAGCGTAAACTCAATAAAAGGTTCAAGTCTCGTTCAAAGTGCAGCTGATTAGATTTCCTGCTCAGACTTCAGAAGAGTCCTGAACAGAAACCGAACTCTAGAAGAACAAACTTCATGTCTGCCGCTCACGTTGGAGGTAAAACGTGTGTTTCTTTGTATTTGTGTGACAACAACAGTAGATACCCAGCATGCACCAGCAGCGTACACACGAGCACGCATGCTGAGCTTTTTGTTTCACACAAAGAAAGCGCCGCGTTGCCAAGTGGCCGCGGGGCAGAGAGCCGGCTCCTCACATGGTGCCGTCCTCTCGCGCAGTAATGAGGCCAAATGGAAATGCATTAAAAGCTGCTCAGATCATGAGATGGAGGAGTTCAGAGGAAGCAGCAACACAAAACTATCTCAGGCCACATGAACACAGCTGCATCCACAAGGCTCTGTAGTGCATGAAGGAGACGTTCTGTTTGAGGTTCACATCAGAGGACCTGAGCAGCACCAACATGTCTTCAGATTGATCTCTTTCATTCTGATTGATGACTCAAATAAATGCTCCACTGTTGTCAACACAATGTCAACACAACTCGTGCTCAGAGTCAACCGTTTTAAACGTACCATATCGCCACCAAACAGCTTGATTAATAATATTATGACCCTGTTGACACACAGACACAGAGTTAAACACAGAGTGACCTCAGGAAAATGTACCGAGAAAGCACAAACAGAAGGGAGGGGGCGTGGATGAAACCCAAGAACAGCAATCCATCACTGGAGGAAGAGGGGGGGGGAGAGAGGGGAGGTGGGGGAGGGATTAGCGAGCCGGACCGTTAAAAACCCAAATGAAAGTAAAACAAAACGCTTCCTGTCCTACAGCCTTTCAAGGAGAGTCGTTTGTACATAAAGATGCTCGTCCCTCAGTTTCTATCACTCAGTCCGGTTCAGGAAAGATAGTTATATGTAGAAGAAAGGTGGTAAAATGTACTAGAAAGGTGGTAATGTGTACTAGAAAGGTGGTAAAATGTACTAGAAAGGTGGTAAAATGTACTAGAAAGGTGGTAAAATGTACTAGAAAGGTGGTAAAATGTACTAGAAAGGTGGTAGTATGTACTAGAAAGGTGGTAATATGTACTAGAAGGTGGTACTATGTACTAGAAGGTGGTACTATGTACTAGAAAGGTGGTAATATGTACTAGAAGGTGGTACTATGTACTAGAAAGGTGGTACTATGTACTAGAAGGTGGTACTATGTACTAGAAGGTGGTACTATGTAGAAGAAAGGTGGTAATATGTACTAGAAGGTGGTACTATGTAGAAGAAAGGTGGTACTATGTAGAAGAAAGGTGGTAACATGTACTAGAAAGGTGGTAATGTGTACTAGAAAGGTACTAAATAGTTTTTTTTAAGTTTTTCCACAGAGGTCCAGCCGTGAAGGAGCCGATCAGAAGATCAGGACCTCTCAGGAGGTGAGTAATCCCATCAGGCCGAGCGGCGGCTCGCTCTTACTCCGCCGGCCAATCGGCTCATCTCACCGCTGAGGAGAAGAGCTGCTGTGCATTTCCATGACCTCATGTTTAATATGTACTGACTGTAAACCCTCCAACCAGACCTTAAAACACGTCAAGAAGTTACGGCTGAAGCTCCTCCTCTGGACGCCTGTCACAGTAACGAGGTTATCAATATCTCTGAGAGATCTATGTTATCAATATACTGCTGGCATAAGATGATCTCAGGATGAAGATAATATTGTTCATTGCAATCTGGGACCATCTGTCTTCCAACAGAAGCAGTTATTGTGACGACTTCAAGTCAAATTAATCGATAAATCATCAGAAAGTGAAACCATGTCACCATTACTTTGGTGCCCGACGTTTTATTGATCAAACGATGAATCAATTAATCCAAGAAAAAGATGAGTTCATTTTGAAAGCAGCCGTGAAACCGGTCTGAACGTCTCTGAACCACCAGATGTGATGAGCTTTAATGAGACAGAGATGAAGACAGTAGAGTCTTCCTCAGCGGCCCTCGTGGACACGCCCCTTTACTTATTCAGTCATCCAGCCCCATAACCAGCTGTTTGCAGTCCTGCCTTCAGCCACACAAACAGCATTGTTTCATGTCCTATACAGATGTTTTACAGCCACACAACCAGATGTTTTACAGCCACACAACCAGATGTTTTACAGCCACACAACCAGATGTTTTACAGCCACACAACCAGATGTTTTACAGCCACACAACCAGATGTTTTACAGCCACACAACCAGATGTTTTATAGCCACACAACCAGATGTTTTACAGCCACACAACCAGATGTTTTATAGCCACACAACCAGATGTTTTACAGCCACACAACCAGATGTTTTATAGCCACACAACCAGATGTTTTACAGCCACACAACCAGATGTTTTATAGCCACACAACCAGATGTTTTACAGCCACACAACCAGATGTTTTACAGCCACACAACCAGATGTTTTACAGCCACACAACCAGATGTTTTACAGCCACACAACCAGATGTTTTATAGCCACACAACCAGATGTTTTACAGCCACACAACCAGATGTTTCTAGACCTTCAAACATGTTTCTAGTCATTTAAACAGCAGTTGTCATCACTAAAGAAGTGGTTTCTACACCTTCTAACAAAGATTTGTAGACCTTCAAGCAGATGTTTCTATACCATCAAACAAAATGTCAAGATGTTTATAGACCTTCAAACAGATGTTTATAGACCTTCAAACAGATGTTCATAGACCTTCAAACAGATGTTCATAGACCTTCAAACAGATGTTCATAGACCTTCAAACAGATGTTCATAGACCTTCAAACAGATGTTCATAGACCTTCAAACAGATGTTCATAGACCTTCAAACAGATGTTCATAGACCTTCAAACAGATGTTCATAGACCTTCAAACAGATGTTCATAGACCTTCAAACAGATGTTCATAGACCTTCAAACAGATGTTCATAGACCTTCAAACAGTCGTTCATAGACCTTTAAACATGTTTCTAGTCACATAAACAGCAGTTCTCGTCAGGAAAGAAGTGGTTTCTACACCTTCAAACAAAGATTTCTAGACCTCCAAACAGATGTTTCTGGCCCCAGAACCAGCTGTTCCAGCTCATCTTCTCTCTGTCATCAACATTTCAGATCACAGGTTCGCTGCATTGTGAGAAAAGTGAAAATAAACGTCAAGCGAACCAAAGTGAGACGTTCAGAGAGAGAGAGAGTCTGGAGAGGCCGACGGAGGAAACCTGAGGATGGACCTTCGTGCTGGGGGAGTATCAGTCATGACACACACACACACACACACACACACACACACACACACACACACACACACACACTCGCTGCTGCCCAATCAACCTTTACACAGCCGGGTTGAAGCGTCTGCAGAGTCTCTGTTCTTCACAGAAAAACATCCAAAAGCCTTCAAGAATCCCTGAACTCAGCTTCCTGCTATAAAAGGTGTGTGTGGTATAAAAGGTGTGTGTGGTATAAAAGGTGTGTGTGGTATAAAAGGTGTGTGTGGTATAAAAGGTGTGTGTGTGGTATAAAAGGTGTGTGTGTGGTATAAAAGGTGTGTGTGTGGTATAAAAGGTGTGTGTGGTATAAAAGGTGTGTGTGTGGTATAAAAGGTGTGTGTGGTATAAAAGGTGTGTGTGTGGTATAAAAGGTGTGTGTGTGGTATAAAAGGTGTGTGTGGTATAAAAGGTGTGTGTGTGGTATAAAAGGTGTGTGTGGTATAAAAGGTGTGTGTGGTATAAAAGGTGTGTGTGGTATAAAAGGTGTGTGTGGTATAAAAGGTGTGTGTGTGGTATAAAAGGTGTGTGTGTGGTATAAAAGGTGTGTGTGTGGTATAAAAGGTGTGTGTGTGGTATAAAAGGTGTGTGTGTGGTATAAAAGGTGTGTGTGGTATAAAAGGTGTGTGTGGTATAAAAGGTGTGTGTGTGGTATAAAAGGTGTGTGTGTGGTATAAAAGGTGTGTGTGTGGTATAAAAGGTGTGTGTGGTATAAAAGGTGTGTGTGTGGTATAAAAGGTGTGTGTGTGGTATAAAAGGTGTGTGTGTGGTATAAAAGGTGTGTGTGGTATAAAAGGTGTGTGTGGTATAAAAGGTGTGTGTGTGTGGTATAAAAGGTGTGTGTGTGGTATAAAAGGTGTGTGTGGTATAAAAGGTGTGTGTGTGGTATAAAAGGTGTGTGTGTGGTATAAAAGGTGTGTGTGGGTCAGTTTCCTGGCCGTCAGGAGACGTCACACACCTGAAACATTAATGTGTGTGATCGTTGTGCGGGTGGGTTGTGTAGCAGGAGGCTGTTCCTGCCAGCTGCTCTTCTACATGCACACGCGTGTCAAAGAAAGCAGAAACAGATGCATGATTTATGTAATTAATGTATTCAAATCTCAGTTCCAGTGAAAGTATCTCAGCCTTGAGTTCTTGGCCCAGAAACCAACATTTAAAATGTTCTTCCTGATCTGTTTGTTGCATCTTAACATCAGACTTAAAGTTCACATTTTAACTTTGCATCTGAATCAAAACTGACTCAAGAAACACTGATTTTATTTTAAGGCCCATAATCAAAAACTTTAGTCGCTTCCAAAGTTGAAAACCAAAGTTTATCTGCAATAAAAACGTCATGAATGACTATCACCAGCGCTAAGGAACTCAAACATCTCTTCAGGGTTCATACGGTCATTGAAAACCTGGAAAAGTCATGGAATTTTAAAATGGTTGTTTCCAGGACTGGAAAAGTCATTGAAAAAAAATGATAAAAGGTCATGAAAATGTAGTTTAAAGTCATGGAAATGTGATTAAAAGTCATTTGATGTGATTAAAAGTCATGAAAATGTAGTTAAAAGTCATGGACATGTGATTAAAAGTCATTTGATGTGATTAAAAGTCATTTGATGTGATTAAAAGTCATGAAAATGTAGTTAAAAGTCATGGACATGTGATTAAAAGTCATTTGATGTGGTTAAAAGTCATTTGATGTGATTAAAAGTCATTTGATGTGATTAAAAGTCATGAAAATGTAGTTTATAGTCATGGAAATGTGATTAAAAGTCATTTAATGTGATTAAAAGTCATTTGATGTGATTAAAAGTCATTTGATGTGATTAAAAGTCATGAAAATGTAGTTTATAGTCATGGAAATGTGATTAAAAGTCATTTAATGTGATTAAAAGTCATTTGATGTGATTAAAAGTCATGAAAATGTAGTTAAAAGTCATGGACATGTGATTAAAAGTCATTTGATGTGGTTAAAAGTCATTTGATGAGGTTAAAAGTCATTTAATGTGGTTAAAAGTCATGGAAAACCTTAACCCTCATCCTTCGGTCACGTCTGAACCTTTTGGGTTCGGCGATCAGGAGTTTGATCAATAACTTCCCTTTGAAGTGTTTTGGTGTAAAACTCAGCGCCTGAAACGTGAGATGTGACCAGAAGCCGATGAACTGATCCGATCCCTCGTCCGTCCGTCGACTCCTCGACTTCCGCCGGCTTGGGACTCGACCCGCCGGCGGTCGATGGGCTTCAACGGACGGAGCGTCGCTGCATCTCTGGGCGGTGACATCATGGTTTCAGGCTATTTTAGAACCGACTGCAGCGACCCGAAGCCGAGGAATGAGGAGGGGTTGCCCTCTCCTCTCCTCCCCTGTCGTCGTCTCCTCTCCTCCCTTCCTCTCCTCTCACATCACCTCCTCCCTTCTCTCTCCACTTCCATCCTCCCTTTCTGTCCTTCTTTCATGTCCAAAGTATTAAACATATTCTTTGTGGAGTTCTGAGATTAAAACTTGATGCATTTGTTTCATAATGTTCCCGTGTTAACGTAGTCGTATGAACAACCTTTGAGTTATAATACTTGTGTTATTTTATATCGTTTTTTTCAGAATTTATTTGTAAAAAATATGCATCATTTCAAATAAATCCCTTTGTACCATATTGTGATCATAACTATGAAGATCCAGCATGATAACACACCTTTATGGAAAGATTAGGACCTAAAGAACCAGAACCTGCAACATAAATCACAATAAAACAAAGACTTGTCCTGTTAGGAAGGTGTTCAGTCAAGAAACTGTGTCGTTTGGTATTTTATTGCAAAAGATTGTCTGAATGGGGCATGCTGGGACTTAAAATTCGCGTCTCTTTACGTTGTTTTTGTCCAATAACAGGCGCAGAGGATTACGTTACTTTATAAAATAAACTTCTGTCCTCAAAGGAAACAATAAGTTGAGTTGAGGCAACAAGACGACGTCGTTAGGTTGAGAAGAAGATCCTCGATTTGAGTTCGAACAATTACGGAAACGTCTTGACTGATTAATGCCGTCAAAGTGTGACAGAAGTGAAACAAGATGTCGCTGCTGTGACACGTCACCACCACATTCTTTAGAGACGTGAAACAGAGTCAGTGTGGAGACTAACACGCAGAATAAAGTCCAACGTTCAAGCCAGCAGATTGAAAAGGTCTTTGTCAGAGGGACTGAGGCCCCGTCCGGCACTAGGACCCAGGGGCCTCCCCCGGTGCCCTCCGGGAGCACGGCGGGATTGAATGACAATAAACTGGATGAGATACCGGATGTGCCGAATCTGACCCCAACGGAAAGACTGAAATAGACACTGCAGACCAGCAAGTCCAGGCAGGAGGGGAGGAAGAGGAGGGAGGAAGAGGAGCAGGGGGGAGGCAGTGAATGAGTGAGGGATGATGACACCAGTAATGATAACCATGAAGGTGTGCAGCCAGAAGGAGAGAGAGGGAGATGAGCGTCATGAGAGGACGAGCAGCTTCTCTGCTCCTCCAGACAGGAAGCCGCCGGTCGTTGACCGCGTGAAGCAGGAAGTCAACGTTGACTCATCACGTGACTTCCTGCTCTTCAGTCATGACACTTTACTTCATTCTTTTAAGCTGCAGGACATTAACTGAGAGACTTTTGTTCCAGCTGTTTGGTCTTCAAAGTCTTTGCAAAGTAATTTCTAGAGAAAATGAGTTTTATGGCAAAACTCTGAAAACTGTGTGAAACCTTCAGGACGCTCGTCGGCTCGGTGCTGCCACGCTTTGAGGGATTCTACAAGCTGACTGACGGATCTCTGGAGAAGACGTATACGACTTTTTTCATACAGACAAACTAAAACGTACAAAAAAAACTAGACAAAAGGCATCATTGTTGTGGGAGGAGGCTCAAAGGTCAGAGTTCATTCTGAGCCGCAGCGAAAAATAAAAGATTCTGAACTTTTTTTTTCAATTTTCGACACAAATCCGCTGCATGAAAATCCCACTTCCTGGCAGCGTTCTGGTCTTTTCTTACTTGAAGAATTGTTAACCGATCAAAGAAGTCGACCGATCAATCCATCAATCCATTGATGACCTGAGGACTGGCCGAGATCTCCAGCGTCCAATGGGAGGAGCTACATTTCTACTCAACTAATGAACTTAGCTTGTTTTTTCTCTTCACTTCAACACACTTGGGGTTTTGCTTGTGCCATCTAGTGGGCTGAAGAGGAACTACACCTCGATGCCTCGTCGTCTCGTTTAATCTGCAGTTCACCTTCGAGCCACAAGAGGGAGCGTGAACGTTCGTCTTGTTCTGATACTTTTTTGTTTAACTGACTAACTCACGATGTTACGATCTTTTCCTGAAGCTCGATGTAGCTTTCCGTTGCTCGACGCTAGCTGCTGCACTAATCCTAATCCTAATCTTCAAAGTGAGCGTCTCTTCTTGTACTTTTTCTAAATGTTTGGAAGTTAAAAAATCAAAGTAGCAAGAAACAAAGTAACAACTTTCTGCGTTCGTCCAACGTTATTTCAGACGATGTGTCGTTCTCTTGGTCCAGTTACTTTTACTTTTACTTTTACGTTTACTTTTACTTTTACTTTTACTTTTCTTTGACAAAGTGTGTTCACGGTTCTACAAGTCTGTGGTTCTCTCCTGGATTAGCTCATCCTCCAATTTATCATCCGCTCATCGAGCCGCCATGTTCCTCCTCTCAACACACACTGTCCCCTCCCTCCATCCCTCCCTCCATCCTCCATCCCTCCATCTCTTCATCCTCCATCCCTCCATCCTTCATCCCTCCATCTTCCATCCTCCATCCTCCATCCCTCCATCCTCCATCCCTCCATCTCTTCGTCCTCCATCCTCCCTCTATCCTCCATCCTCCATCCTCCATCCCTCCCTCCATCCTCCATCCCTCCATCCTCCATCCTCCATCCTCCATCCTTCATCCCTCCATCTTCCATTCTCCATCCTCCATCCCTCCATCCTCCATCCTCCATCCTCCATCCTCCATCCCTCCATCCTCCATCCTCCATCTCTCCATCCCTCCATCCTCCATCCTCCATCCTCCATCCTTCATCCCTCCATCTTCCATTCTCCATGCCTCCATCCCTCCATCCCTCCATCCTCCATCCCTCCATCCTCCATCCCTCCATCCCTCCATCCTCCATCCTCCATCCTCCATCCTCCATCCCTCCATCCTCCATCCTCCATCCTCCGTCCTCCATCCCTCCATCCTCCATCCCTCCATCCCTCCATCCTCCATCCTCCATCCCTCCATCCTCCGTCCTCCATCCCTCCATCCTCCATCCTTCATCCCTCCATCTTCCATTCTCCATGCCTCCATCCCTCCATCCTCCATCCTCCGTCCTCCATCCCTCCATCCTCCATCCCTCCATCCCTCCATCCTCCATCCTCCATCCTCCATCCTTCATCCCTCCATCTTCCATTCTCCATGCCTCCATCCCTCCATCTTCCATTCTCCATGCCTCCATCCCTCCATCCCTCCATCCTCCATCCCTCCATCCTCCATCCCTCCATCCTCCATCCTCCATCCTCCATCCTCCATCCCTCCATCCTCCATCCCTCCATCCTCCATCCTCCATCCCTCCATCCCTCCATCCTCCATCCCTCCATCCCTCCATCTGGTCAATCCCTCCGCCCAACAACTCCCCCCTCCCTCTCCTGTCCCACCATAGCGGAGATGGGTATTGACATTCTGCATCCGACCTTGAGGACAATCAATCCCAACCCCACATGTCCCTCACACACACACACACACACACACACACACACACACACACACACACACACACACACACACACACACACACAGCTACAACTCTGATGTTAATCGGTTAATAAGTTCATTTCCACTTCAGTTCCTTTCTTTCAAAGTAAAAGCAGGAATCTGATGTTCGGACTGAAGTCAGTAGAGTCGCATCAGACGCTGCGAGCGCGACGGCAACGTTTCCTCCACCCAGCAGCAGCCGGGACGGAGAGAATATGAAGTCCATTTGAAAGCATTTCACCAGCTTCATCATGGAACACAAGCAGAGAGCGAGGAGAGGAAACGAGGAGAGGAAACGAGGATCTGAGTTCAGACTCAGACGTCTTGACACTTCAAACCTTTTACCTTCAGGAGAGAAACAACTTTCATCTCAGCTCAAGACCAAGAAAACAAGCTCATCACCTTCAGCAACATCTCCAAGAAACTACGTGAATCTGTGGATTCCAAAGCTCTGAACATCTCGTCCATCACATCCTGACTCCATCACATCTGACTCCATCACATCCTGACTCCACCACATCTGACTCCATCACATCTGACTCCATCACATCCTGACTCCATCACATCTGACTCCATCACATCTGACTCCATCACATCTGACTCCATCACATCTGACTCCATCACATCCTGACTCCATCACATCTGACTCCATCACATCCTGACTCCATCACATCCTGACTCCATCACATCTGACTCCATCACATCTGACTCCATCACATCTGACTCCATCACATCTGACTCCATCACATCTCGTCCATCACATCCTGACTCCATCACATCTGACTCCATCACATCTGACTCCATCACATCTGACTCCATCACATCTGACTCCATCACATCTGACTCCATCACATCCAGTTGAAGCGTTCGGCTGCACAAACCTTTCTGAACAAATCTCTTATTCATGAAACTGTTTTTCCTCCCAAGGTCACGCAGATCATCAATAGTTCATCAGGATGAATTCATGATTACCTCTGATTGGTGGGAGATCCATTCTGCAGCGGCGTGCTGGAGGCGTCCCGGGTGTGTGTGTGTGTGTGTGTGTGTGTGTGTGTGTGTGTGTGTGTGTGTGTGTGTGTACACTTCTAGGAACCACAGTGATGGATGTATCCTAGCGTTGTGATATATTTGTGATGCGTTAATCTTGTTTCACGGCGTGTGATCAGCGTTCTTTGAGTGTTTTATAGGATCACTGAGCTGTGTTGTCTTCAGGGTGTGTGTGTGTGTGTGTGTGTTTGTGAGGAAGGATGCTCTCCCTCCTCCTCCTCCTCCTCTTCTTCCTGCTCCTCTTCTTCTTCCCGCTGTGATCTCCTCCTACTCCTCCCGAGGAAAAACCCACCAGTCCTGTTTGTCTTTTCCTCCGTGGTCCAGAGACATTCAGGAGCTTTGTGTGTTTCCCGTCAGGAAACAGCTTTCACAGCGAGTCCGGCAGCGGCAGAGGAAGTGGAAGTATCTCCATGCAGAGGTGGAAGAAAAAGAAATACTTTGGGGGTGAAGAGCAAAGTGCAGCGAGACGCTTCAGAGGAGAAACGCTGAACTTTCAGCTGAAAATCTCTCGTTTTCTTCCTGGTTTCTGTCCCGGCTGCTGGAGTTTCCTCTCCTCTCCCCGAGAGATGAATGACTGAGAGCTCTCTCTCTGTCGCTGCCTCTCTCTCTCTATTCTCTCTCTCTCACTCCAGCCCCCCTCCTCTCTCTCTCTCTCTCTCTCTCTCTCTCTCTCTCTCTCTCTCTCTCTCTCTCTCTCTCTCTCTCTCATCACTGAAATCCCTTCAGCTTCATGACGGGGCAGAAGCAGATCTGATCTTCATCTCTAACTTAAAGACCATGAAGTCGTCAGAGGTGAACAGTCTCATGAAGTTAAAGTATTTATCAGTATATATATATATATATATATATATATATATATATATATATATATATATATATATATATATATTATGTTAATAGTTTTGCTGATTCATCTTCTTTCTCAAACAAAGTGACGTCCTGCTACACTTGATGCTCTTTACTCTTCACAGTCCTTTAAAAGTTTAAAATAAACTTCCTTCCAGAAAACCACTTAGTTGGGTTTAAGAAAATAATAAATGTGTGTTTTTGCGCTCTCTATACTTCCTGTTTGGTGATTACGTAATAATTATTTTGTGGGATCAGTGCCGAGCTTCAAGGTGAAGCTTCAAACAGAGTCGACCTTCACAGGAGAGTTTAGAGTTGCCCAATAAAGTTTCAAAAATTCTCTCGTTGTCTTTTTTTTCTCTGCAGTTCACTTTCGAGCCACATGAGGGAGCCTGAATGTTCGTCTCGTTCGGACACTTTAACCTAGTTAAGTATTTTACGATCTTTTCCTGAAATGAAATATTTTACGATCTTTTGATCAAATGAAATATTTCACGATCTTTTCCTCAAACTAAGTATTTTGTAGCCTGAACTTAACAGTTTCCTGGAAGTTGACTTTGTCAACGTGTATTGAGGGTAAATTGAACCGAGTCGCACAAAAACAAACGAACCGTCGTATGAGGATACGTGAAAGGTAACAAGTGCTCATTATGGAGGAGATAGGGAACAAGTGAACAAGGAAGGGAGCACCAGCAGGAGACGGAGTTAGATTTAAAACCATGATCAACATATTTTAAGAAAAGCCCGCTGGAGACGTTCACTCATTCATTCATGTGGACGAGTGACATCACTGATCACCAGCTGCTCCTCTGTGTGTGTGTGTGTGTGTGTGTGTGTGTGTGTGTGTGTGTGTGTGTGTGTGTGTGTGGACGCTCATGCATGTGCACGTGCACGTGTGCTTGTGCATGTGCTTTGTCTCTTGATCTCTGCTCTTACTCAGCAACTTGCAACCATCCGGACCAAAGTAAGACACACACACACACACACACACACACACACACACACACACACACACACACACACACACACACATTAAAGTAACCGGACACTGGTCCATAATGTGTGTGTGTGTGTGTGTGTGTGTGTGTGTGTGTGTGTGTGTGTGTGTGTGTGTGTGTGTGTTCGGGGGGGTTCTATTTCCTGTTGAGGAAAATATCTGCGATGAAAGAAACAGCTAATAGAAACACTGAAGACAAAGAGAAGAATCGTCTCTGTTTTCTACTTTTGTTTTCCTTGTTGCAAAGTTTTAATAAATATAACATTAATATTAATGAAGGGATCACAAGTTATAAACCAATAGGATTGTATTTATATTTCTCATGTATGATGACGTCCGGACAGAAACCGCTCTGCTTTGTGCTCGTCGACATGGTTACGTTAGCTGTTTAAAACATAAGCTCTGAATCTGGTGGTTAGCGTAGCAGCGACTCCTGTGTGGTTCGTTTGCATCAAATCACAAAGAGTGAGTCGAATATCTGCAACCTTTTCCATGTTCAACCCAAACCAGCAACACTGAAACCAGCAGAGTTTCAACACCGCATCCTTCTGTGGAGCACGTCATGAAACGCTGCCTCTCTGAAATGCAACTTGCACACGGCAACGTGGCGGCGTCGGGCAGCGATGTTCTGGGTCATGCAGGATCGATGTCGGGCGGCCTGGTTAACAGCAGCTCCCACAAAGTCATTCGATTCAGCCGGCGCTCCACTCCTCCTGTGCGAGTCGGTGTCACTGCAGCAACCAACGCCCGCTGGACGGGAGGAGGAAGCTCACGGGTGTCGACTTACACAACACATCACAGAATCTCTCCCTCGCGTGAGCAACGCTGCACAAAACACGCCTCTCGCTGGAAGCTTTTATCTCAAGTGCTCGGACCTGAAATCTCCGCTTCCTCACTGCGGACGCTGAAGTGTTTCCTGTGGTCGTTTGATTAGTGCAGAAGGAAGTCGGTGTGAAGAAATAACGTCGCTGGAGGGTCAGAGCGGCGGCCATTTTAATGTCGACCGACGTCGTAGCTAGCTAGCGAGCTAATTCCACCAGTGAATACACAAGATTTAAAACTAGAGATTAAGACATGAACTCATGTTTACAATGTTTACATCAAGAGAGAAGTAGAGTCACTTATATAGACTTCTATACAACCAGAGGAGTCGCCCCCTGGTGGTCAGGAGAGAGAATGCAGCTTTAACACATGAAGCATAGACTTCTATACAACCAGAGGAGTCGCCCCCTGGTGGTCAGGAGAGAATGCAGCTTTAACACATGAAGCATAGACTTCTATACAACCAGAGGAGTCGCCCCCTGGTGGTCAGGAGAGAGAATGCAGCTTTAACACATGAAGCATAGACTTCTATACAACCAGAGGAGTCGCCCCCTGGTGGTCAGGAGAGAGAATGCAGCTTTGACACATGAAGCATAGACTTCTATACAACCAGAGGAGTCGCCCTCTGGTGGTCAGGAGAGAGAATGCAGCGTGTTTATTCACACTAAAGTGTTTTGGTGTTAAGTACACATATCGAGTATTTGTACCAGCAGGACGCAGCACTTCTCTGTTCCCATGTCATGAAGTACATTACTTGCCTCACCCTGGTCGCCCACTCCCCACACACACACACACACGCACACACACACACACCTTCTCGTGGTTGCTGGTATCTGGGTGTAGCGCAGCGCTGGTCCATTAGGTGACCAGGCCCGGCTTGATTGGCTCCGGACGAACCCCTGAAATAGAAGGATTGGCTGTCGGCCAAGCGCCCATTTCCTGTGTGTCTGAGAGTACAGCTCCAGCCACCGGGGCTCAAATGCATTTCCTGACTGTGTATAAAACTTTTATTAATGACCAGGAGTGCATCAGCAGCTCGCCCACACTCACTCATTCACTCACTCACCGAGAGAGAGAGAGAGAGAGAGAGAGAGAGAGAGAGAGAGGATGATGGGAGTGAACATGAGGTGCAGGGAGACAAAGCGAGGGGAGAGGAAGCGGCTGTGTGGGAGACGAAGAGAGACACTGATGGATGGATCACGAGATGAGGAGATAGAATTAAGTGAAACAAACCAGAGCCCAGACATTGAAAGAGAAAGAGCGATAGCAGGAGCATCGCCACAGGCTCCCAACCTTCATCTCTGTGGAGGAACTGCATCACGCTGCAGGTCAGGCACCTCTCCTCTGCTGAACCCACCATGTGGGTTCACACATGGAGGAAGAGTCACCTCATCATCATCATTACTCTTCAAACACTAGAGCCAGCTGCACCATGTAACTCATCCTGACAGCTTCGTGGGCATTTTATCTGTCTTTTCAAAATGAACTGTCGACCGTCTGAAGGTATGCTTTAGGGCGGGGCTACTGTGATTGACAGGCCTTCACCATCCACGTCGCTTCTCCTCAGTCCAAATACGATCACTTCCTGTTCATGGTTGCAACAAAACAAGATGGCGGCAGCCAGACTGATGAACTCAAAGGCTTCAAAGCGTCCACAAGCCGATGAGCGACATCCCGACGGCCACGCCCACGTCTGTGTTTGTGACTGACCAGAAGTTTGTCAGTTCCTATGAACCTGAACCTGAATGAAGGATTCACATTTTAATAAAGCTCTCGGCGGCTGAAACGGTTCAGATCGTCTGTGTTTGCAGACGAGAGGAACCCGAAGTGAGAGGATGATCTGTGCCACCGGAAGACAGAAACTACATGTTGGGGCCTTCCATGCATCTTAAAATGTGAATGAGGGCTTCAAATGAGTAGAGAGGAGCAGGAGGGTTTAGCTAGCAGGAGGGTTTAGCTAGCAGGAGGGTTTAGCTAGCAGGAGAGTTTAGCTAGCAGGAGGGTTTAGCTAGCAGGAGGGTTTAGCTAGCAGGAGGGTTTAGCTAGCAGGAGGGTTTAGCTAGCAGGAGGGTTTAGCTAGCAGGAGAGTTTAGCTAGCAGGAGGGTTTAGCTAGCAGGAGGGTTTAGCTAGCAGGAGGGTTTAGCTAGCAGGAGGGTTTAGCTAGCAGCAGGGTTTAGCTAGCAGGAGGGTTTAGCTAGCAGCAGCATTTAGCAAGCAGGAGGGTTTAGCTAGCAGCAGGGTTAAGCTAGCAGGAGGGTTTAGCAAGCAGGAGGGTTTAGCTAGCAGGAGGGTTTAGCTAGCAGCAGGGTTAAGCTAGCAGGAGGGTTTAGCTAGCAGGACTTTAAAGCAAATTTCCAAAACTTTTTAACCAAATTTCCGTAACTTTTTTTTTTACCAAATTAAAATTTTTAAAAAAAATTCCGAATTTCCTTTTTTTTTTTTTTTTTTACCAAATTTCCAAAATTTTTACCAAATTTCCAGGACTTTTCACAAAATTTCAAAAAACCTAAACAAATTTCCATAGCTTATTTTTTCAAAATTTATCAAATTTTAACCAAATTTCCGTAACTTTTTTTTTCCAAATTGCAATGATTTTTTTTTTTTTTACAGAATTTCCAAAATTTTAACCAAATTTCCATAACTTTTTTATATCATATTTCCAAGACTTTAAACCAAATGTTCATGAGCAATCATTGTGTGAAATGTGTGTGAACAGTAAAAAGTGATAAAATGTAGTATTTAAACTAACAATGAGGATTCAAAGCATACAGTAAACCTTAAATGACTCAAATGAATGAGAGACAATAGTTTATTAAAAGAATAAACATTTATATAGATGCCTGTATGTATGCTGCTCATATTTTGAAATAGTCCTTTAATAATTCAATAACTTTCCAGGTTTTCCATGACGTAATGTATTACAAAACGTCGCCATCAGCTGTTTGTTCTCGTTTCCTTTCAGCTTCCTCTAAATGAATCCAAACGGTTTTAAATCATCAACCAGCTTCTCGTGTTGATGAAATCCCCGTTTCTTTTTTTTTTGTTGCCAATATTAATATCATACTTCCATTCATGCCAATAGAGAGTATTGATCTGGTTGTGGAGAGCGAGCAGCAGACTGGAGTGCGTAATGGGGAAGCATTGATTATGGCTGTTAACTCTGGCTCTTTGATGTGATAATGCAGTCTCTCTCTTCCTGCTCTCAAACCCCCGGGCCTCACAGGAGATTGGGTTCACAGACAAGAGAGACGACGCGTCAGACTCCGTAAAGCTCCGACGTGACGGACAGACGTCGTGGAGAGAGAGAGTGTGTGTGTGTGTGTGTGTGTGTGTGTGTGTGTGTGTGTGTGTGTGTGTGTGTGTGTGTGTGTGTGTGTGTGTGTGTGTGTGTCGTCACCTTCCTAAAATAATGGTCCAACCATGATTTTCTTGCCTGAATCATCTCCTCTGGTGTCGTCCATCCTCATGAACAGATCATGTGATTCTACGGCTGAAGTACAACTACAAGTATAAGTATGACTATAAGTACAACTATGAGTATAACTACAACTACAATTACTGTGACTATAAGTATGTAAAGAGTGTGACTTTTGACATTTTAAAAGCTTTTCAAGATGGCATTTTGAAGCTAGCATTTAAGCTAACAATTTCACTGGAACATAAAACTAGTAATCACACACACACACACACACACACACACACACACACACACACACACACTTTCACTGGTCGTCTTTCCTCCAGACTCTGAGCTTAATGCAGACGCTGTGGTGACTGTAGCGTCTCTGTAGAGTGATGGAGAAAACCCTCTGGATCAAAATGGTTGTCGAGCAGCAGAGACCCAGAGAGAGCTGCCATGACCTCATTCTGAGAGAGAGAGAGAGAGAGAGAGAGAGAGAGAGAGAGAGAGAGAGAGAGAGAGAGAGAGAGAGAGAGAGAGAGAGAGCTCCCTCTGCTGGAGGTTTATGACGACGTAATCTTTTTAAAAAGGTTCACTTTCAGTCTCTGGGTTGTTGTTACGACACCGAACAAAACTTTATTAAACTCGACTCCTTTTGAAGCTGCGTGCTCACGTGTTCATAGTAATGATCACAATATCTTTAAAAAGTTATTTTGTTTTGCAGATATACATTTTTTCACAAGACTTTGCTGAACAAATACACACAATGAACATTTGAAGGTAGATTTGTGTCTTTTTTACCCGCGCAAATTTCTAGTTGTCTAAATATTTGATCTCAATTTAAAAAAAATGCTCCAAAAATAAAAGCTCTCCCAAAAATTATTTGCTCTAGAAAAAAAAACTCAAAAAAAAAATGCTCTAAAAAAAATTTGCTCTCAAAAAAAAAAAAAAAAAATCAAAAAAAAAATTTGGCCGCAAAAAAAAAAAATCAAAACTAAAATTTGCCTTAAAAAAATTTTGCTCTCAAATTTTTTTTTGGAGCGAGATTTTTTTTTTGGAGCGAGAGCAATTTTGGGAATTGAGATCATAGATTTGTAGATAATTTACTTAAAGACAATAAACTTGCACAGGTAAAAAATACACAAATCTACCTTCATATAAACACGAGTATTAGAATAATTTGGGGTTTTTACAACAACTCAAACACAAGAAAAGAGGTCGAGACCCTCGAGCGCTTCTACCGTCGTCAGACGGGTCATGTGATGCGCTCGCTCATCCCCAGATGCATGCTGGGAAACGCGTCCATGAACCTCTTCAGGTGACCTCGTGTGACCAACATGAATATCTGTAGCCGCTGACGAGGCGCGGATAAGAATAATGGATATTATATGGATAAATAATGTGCATTAACCTACAACAGCCACTTGGGGGCAGCAGAAGCTTAAAGTCAAAGGTGGAATTACTTTCTACTGCTCTTCACCTTCAAGAGATTATAGTTAACACAACTACAGGAAGTACAGACAGAGCGAGAGCCAGAGGAAGACAAAAGGAAAGAAGAGTTTAAATGAGATGGATGATCAACGACATCATGTGTTTCTGTTATTTGTGCTTTAACGTGACCATGTTGGTCTGAATTATTTAAGGACTCGACTTCTCTCTGGTTGTGTAGTTGTGTTGATGTTCAGTGAAACACACAAGAGCTCTTTTGCAAAGAAACATCAACTTTAATCACAATCCATCTCGTCTGAAACATGAGTCACGACCGAGGACACGAAACCAAATATACATGTACACACTTCTACGTGCAGCTACACAAGTTCAGCTCCGGTGCAGTTCCTCCTCAGCCAGCAGGACTCCGACTCTTCACAGATTCATAGCATCTAGCGAGCAACTGAGTTCAGCAACGATTGCTGCCGAAACTCTTTGACAATGTTCAGAGTTGCCAGATTTGGACCACGTGACCAAATGATGATGATATGCATGGAACAGTGATGCTAACAGCGATGCTAACAGTGATGCTAACAGCGATGCTAACGGTGATGCTAACAGCGATGCTAACGGCGATGCTAACAGTGATGCTAACAGTGATAGTTAAGACACGTTTACAGGCTTCCTGCAGACAATCGCTCATGTCTGCAGTGTGGGTCACATGTTCACAGTGTGGGTCACATGTCTGCAGTGTGGGTCACATGTCTGCAGTGTGGGTCACATGTTCACAATGTGGGTCACATGTCTGCAGTGTGGGTCACATGTCTGCAGTGTGGGTCACATGTTCACAATGTGGGTCACATGTCTGCAGTGTGGGTCACATGTTCACAATGTGGGTCACATGTCTGCAGTGTGGGTCACATGTCTGCAGTGTGGGTCACATGTTCACAATGTGGGTCACATGTCTGCAGTGTGGGTCACATGTCTGCAGTGTGGGTCACATGTTCACAATGTGGGTCACATGTCTGCAGTGTGGGTCACATGTCTGCAGTGTGGGTCACATGTTCACAATGTGGGTCACATGTCTGCAGTGTGGGTCACATGTCTGCAGTGTGGGTCACATGTTCACAATGTGGGTCACATGTCTGCAGTGTGGGTCACATGTCTGCAGTGTGGGTCACATGTTCACAATGTGGGTCACATGTCTGCAGTGTGGGTCACATGTCTGCAGTGTGGGTCACATGTTCACAATGTGGGTCACATGTCTGCAGTGTGGGTCACATGTTCACAGTGTGGGTCACATGTTCACAATGTGGGTCACATGTTCACAGTGTGGGTCACATGTCTGCAGTGGGAATGTTCACTAAGTATTTAAGCAAACTTTCTCAGGTGCTGCAGGTTGAACCCGCTGCATGGAGGACGCAGCCGTCAGCTGGTTTTCCTCTGAGCGCTTCTCCGTGTTTGTTGCAGCCGTTTAGCAGCTTTTCAAGGAGAAAACCTCAGAAAAGCGTCGTTGTAGACGATGAAGGAGACGCTCGTTACGTCGTGACCAAGACTGAAACTGTGAATAAAAGAGTTTCTTGAGGACGAGCAGCCGGAGACGCTGAGCCGTCAACTTGCTCCTCTTGTGTAAAAACAGAGAAAAACTCAACGAGCAGTGAACAACATTGTGCTTTAACATTTCCTTCCACCATCATAAAAAACAACAACAACCCGCTCCCGTGTGTTGCGTCACACCCGTGACGTCCTCCCCTCTCACGGACGTGACACCAACACATCTACAGCTCCGTGTGAACACACACCAGCAGCAGAACAACACAACAACAACGCAGCGGAGAGACGACGACGACCATTTAGCTCAAAACCCGAAACAGCAGATGAAGCCGGAGGCGCTGCTCTCCAGTCCCACACAGAAGACCGAGCCCTTCTTACAATATCTATCTTTATAAATATACATATGTACACGCAGGCGAGCAATCACAGGAGCAGACCGTCTACATCAGGATGAACGTGTGTAAAGGACAACCGGAAGCTTTCTTTATGCTAACGTGTGATTCCTCGTCAGCCAATCAGGGAGCCGGAGAGGAAATGGAGGATGAGAAACTGAATGCAAATCAATTCTCTTTCTTCACAGTGAAGCATCGATCTGACAAAACGAGCTTCCTTAACGACACCGAGTCACCGAACGAGTTACTTTAACTTAAATAACGGCCTCTTCCTAAACCGCGTCAACGCGTTGTGTTGCCTAAAGCTACACACGTCGTTTTGTTGCCTCAAAAAAACAACTTGTTAGGTTTAGAAAACAAAAAGTGAATTTGTTGCTTGAACCTAAAGTTGTTTTGTTGCCTGAACTCAAGTTGTTTTGTTGCCTCAACATGAAGGCAATGTGTTGCTTGAACCTGAAGTTGTTAGACTTTTACCGTGTGGGCGGTGCAGCCTGAAGCTGATGACGTTCCTCACACAATGGGTTCGTCAGCCGGATGAGAGTCACCGGCGTCTCTGAACGCTGTCGCTTATAAGAAGTGACGACAACTAACGTGTAGAGTTACACACCACAAAGCCTCCTGACAACATCGCCTGTCATGTCTCAGAGTTCATGAGTCAGATGAGTTATATTTAGTCGTGTTAGAGAAGCGTAAACCTTTATTTAAAACCACCTTGTGCACATGTTTTGTGTTTCATTGTCTCCCATGAGGTTTGGTTCATGTGTTGAGATGTTCACCACGAGGGCCGCAGTGTTGACCTGTTAACCTTCAGACCCAAACACTTTAAACCCAAACTGTGTCTCTGTCTGGAGACTCGTCTCACTCATGAAAACACGATTCTGATTTTCAGACTGAAGAAAACATATTTAATAATATTATATTCCATTTCTGCCAATAGCTGAACCTCATTCTGACCCTTCAGTCGCCCAGCGGGGGGGAAGGTGTGGAGGTGTCTGTCCGCTCGGGTTTTTAACCCCAAACTGCTAAAATCTCTCCCAGTTGTCCCAGTTTGCTGCCACCTTGTAAAGCCACTGCACCACCAGCTGGCAGCCGCATCGATGCGGTCGCTCACTACTTGTCTCACTGCCACAAAGAAACTAAAGAAAAAACAGTCACCAGCCCAATTTGTAAATAAATGTAAAGGAGAGGGAGGGGTCAACCACCACCAACCGAGGAGCCCTGAGGGTGAGGATGAGGGTGAGGATGAGGGTGAGGGTGAGGATGAGGGTGAGGATGAGGATGAGGATGAGGATGAGGGTGAGGGTGAGGATGAGGGTGAGGATGAGGATGAGGATGAGGATGAGGGTGAGGGTGAGGATGAGGATGAGGGTGAGGATGAGGGTGAGGGTGAGGATGAGGGTGAGGATGAGGATGAGGATGAGGATGAGGGTGAGGGTGAGGATGAGGGTGAGGATGAGGATGAGGATGAGGATGAGGGTGAGGGTGAGGATGAGGATGAGGATGAGGATGAGGGTGAGGGTGAGGATGAGGATGAGGGTAAGGGTGAGGATGAGGATGAGGATGAGGATGAGGGTGAGGATGAGGATGAGGGAGGAGCATGCGGGGTCAGAGGGCGACGTCTTCGTATGGATCCATCGTTCCTGTCGGAGAGAAGCAGAGCGTCTTTAAGGGGTCGTAGTGACTTCCTGTTGAGTAAAATAAACCCAACACAGACTGTTGACTTCTTTACAAAACCTTTCCTGTTTGTTTGTTTGTTTGTTTGTTTGTCCTCGTTCTTCTTCTCTATTCTCTTTTGTACAAAGTGCTTGAAACCCTCTCTCTCTCCCTCTGACCTCTGCGTGACCTCTGCGTGACCTCTGGGTGACGTCAGTGTTGAATGTGGTGACAGAGTTTGGACCAGAGCTCCGTCTCTACCTGTTCACTTCCTGACCGTCTTCTCCGTTCTCTCGATGACGATGGTCTTGCCTTCGTTGATGGACGGGCGGGTCTGGTAGTCGTCACCCAGCAGACCAAGGATTGGGTACTGGTTCCTGAACCTACACACACACACACACACGCACACGCACACGCACACACACACACACACACACACACACACACACACACGCACACACACACAGCGATGGGTTAGCGGATGATTTGTTGGTTTAAAAGTCAAGAATTCACACCCTAATTATGACAAATGAATGTAAATCTCTGTCCGTGTCTCCTTCACATATCTCAAGAAGCGTTGATCCGATCTACTTCAGATCTGGTGGGAGTCTCGTTGGGGACCCCCTGGAGGTCCGCGTCAAATTTGGTGCAATTTGGATACTCGGCATGTTCAATATGAATAAACTTTGAGCGGAGAAGCGACCAGCGGGGTTTCTGGCGCTCAGCTCTCGGCGTCCTGTCGTACTTGTTGGTGATGATGGTTTTGGTGACTTGGTTACTGGAGCTGTCGGTCCTCGTCTGCATCAGCCTCCTGATCTCCTGAAGGCCACAAGAGGTCAGAGGTCAGAGGTCAGCAGGGTCGGTTTGTTTCCCATCACTTGTGTCGTTCACTAAAACAATATATCTGAATGTTTCTTTGTGCGTAAACATAAAAGTTTAATTTCAACGTCTTGGTTATTTATTCTTATTTAATCAGATTGTTGCAGATTTTAATTTTGATTATTATATTTTAGGTTTCATCCTGACAACATTTGAAATGTGAGAG
>NW_027175898.1:17356248-17361248 GCF_023055335.1 Clinocottus analis
CTCCTCCTCCTCCTCCTCCTCCTCCTCCTCTTCCTCCTCCTCTTCCTCCTGCAGTGACGGGTCAAAGGCAGATATTTAACCCCTGAGTGTCTGAATGAGACGAGTTATGTTTGTTTTGAGCTTTGAAAACTGTTTCTGTTTAGAAAAATGTGAAATGTGAACTGAAAGACAAAGAGACATGAGAGGATACTGGTTATGATACTGGTTATGATGCTGGTTATAATGCTGGTTATCATACTGGTTATGATACTGGTTATGATACTGGTTATGATACTGGTTATGATGCTGGTTATCATACTGGTTATGATACTGGTTATGATACTGGTTATGATGCTGGTTATGATGCTGGTTATGATGCTGGTTATAATGCTGGTTATGATGCTGGTTATGATACTGGTTATGATACTGGTTATGATACTGGTTATGATGCTGGTTATCATACTGGTTATGATACTGGTTATGATACTGGTTATGATACTGGTTATGATACTGGTTATGATGCTGGTTATGATGCTGGTTATAATGCTGGTTATGATGCTGGTTATAATGCTGGTTATGATGCTGGTTATGATACTGGTTATGATACTGGTTATGATACTGGTTATGATACTGGTTATGATGCTGGTTATGATGCTGGTTATGATACTGGTTGTGATGCTGGTTATGATACTGGTTATCATACTGGTTATGATGCTGGTTATCATACTGGTTATCATACTGGTTATGATGCTGGTTATGATGCTGGTTATGATGCTGGTTATGATGCTGGTTATGATACTGGTTATGATGCTGGTTATGATGCTGGTTATGATGCTGGTTATGATGCTGGTTATGATACTGGTTATGATGCTGGTTATGATACTGGTTATGATGCTGGTTATGATACTGGTTGTGATGCTGGTTATCATACTGGTTATGATGCTGGTTATCATACTGGTTATCATACTGGTTATGAGCTGCTGTTACTGGCAGGGTTCATACACACTCTCCAATACATTTCCATGACTTTTCACCAACTTTCCATGACTTCAAACATGACGTGAAGTCTGTGTGTAAATATTAAAACATGATATTTAAACTTTAAATAACCATTTTTAAATGCCATGATGTTTCCAGGTGTTCCATGACCGTGAGAAGTCAACGCTTCACCAAGTGCTATAAATGTTTTTGCTCGCAGATTTACAGACAACACTTCACTTCACTTCACTTCACTTCACTTCACTTCACTTCACTTCACCGTGTGAGCTTTCGCTCTGCAACAGGCTCCTGACTCTGCCATCAGCTCAGTTTCCTGTCCCTCCTGTGGAGTCATGAGGGCGGAGCGGCGCTGCAGCGTGTCGTGCTGAGACTCTGACATCAGCTCAGTGTTTGCTTCTCGTGGCGTCGGCTCCTCCGTGGGAGTCGTGGCCGACGCCGTTTGCCGCTCTTTCTCTGCAGGGTGTGAAAGACGAGTCGGTTGGGTTTTCATTTCACGGCCGGTGTTTGTTACGAGTCCCTCGGCTACAGGAGACATTGATCTGAGGGCGCAGCTGTTGTTCCTGCCTCTGCGTCTCTGCTGCAGCTGCCGGTCCACATCTGTCCTCATCTGTTTCTACCAGCCGGGACACGAGCTCACAGCTGACCTCCATGACCTCCTGGGGAGAAGGCCTATTGAGTAAAGGTATGCAAGGGGGCGGGGCATACGCAGAGGGGGCGGGGCTCATTTGCATAAAGGAAACTGATGAGTTTATGATCGGAGACAAAATGTAAAGAAATCAAATGAATGCAAATAAAAATTTCAATTTTTTTTTTTTTTAAATAAATAAATATAATTTTATTTTTTTTAAATATATATATTTATATTTTTTAAATATATATATATATTTTTTTTTAAAAAATATATATATATAAATATATGGAAAAATATTTAAAAAAAATAAAAAATATATTTTTATTTTTTTGTCTGTTTACTCTGGTCTCTCAGCTTCTGCTGTCGGCTGCAGCGCTTCACCAGCAGGTTCTCTGGGTTCTGTTTGTTCCACGTTGCTGTGCGAGCGGCACAAGAGGAACGACTCTCAGGGACGCAGAAGCTTCTGATTCACAGGTTCAGAGGGAAAGACCCACTGCAGCGCTAAAGGTCTGTTGTTTCAAAGCGAGGTCCTTCCTGGAGACGCCGCCCACGCCAACAGGATGACGTCACCAGGAAGCTCTGCAGCGCTATTGTTGTTCTACCACAATAAAGAAAATAAAGAAATGAGCCCGAAGGGGAGAAGCACACGGGCAGGTCGGGTTCTCTCACTGTGGAGCTGATTCCTGTCGGGAGTTTCAGGTCAAACGCGTCAAACTGTTGTTCTGTTGGACTTGTGTGGACTCGTGTGGACCCGAGCAGGTTCCTCCAGCTGAGAGTCACCGCTTAAAGACGAGACGGAGACGACCAACCCTGCGATCGCATCGCCTCGCGTGGCCACGCAGCGTCTTCACTTCATTCAGTGTTTCAGCTGTTCATCTGATGAAGCTCAGCTGCCAAAGTGATGCTACTGCGCTAGCGTCTAGCTTCCTTACTCAAGGTGTCGTCCAAACAGATGTTTAGAGACAAAAGCTTGAAGAAGACGGTCCAAAAAGTAGTTTTTTCAAAAGGTGTGACTCACTGCAACCAGAGAAGACACCAGTAGTTTAGTGAGATTAACTGCGGACAGACAGAGAGACGCACATGACCCAACGCATGATCTCCCCACAGGGTTTTATAGGTACTAGACAATCTTAACGCAATTTTTTACTTTCATAAAGTGCTAAATCTCTGGCGTAGGAGCAGTAACTCCTGCGTGTGTTTGTGTTGCTGGCGCTTCACACACCTGAGGAGGCGTCCTCCCTCCCGTGTGAACAAGGGCGTGGCCCTCAAGGTAAGTCACACATTCCTCTGCAGCCGGCAGCTTGTAAACCGTGTGAGAGCTGCAGTTCACTTTAACGACTCTGCAGCTCCAAGGTCGTGGGGCCTGAAGGTCGGTGCTTCTGGTCCCGTCAGCAGACGCTGGTTCTGCTGGTTCTGGACGTGAGAGAGCGAGCGGCCGGAGACCACGTGGAGGAGGAGGGCGTGGCCGCCACGGCAACATGCCGCACATTCCCGCAGAGGGAAGAGACGAGCGGCTCGTTATCGGCCGACACGCCGGGCGCTATCTGTGCACGCCGCTTTATCTCCTCTAAACTGTGTTTGAAGCAGGAACGCAAGGAATCATGGAGACGCACAACGATCCATCCATGAAACCATCAAACCCTCAAACACACGTCCTGACTGTGGGTTTCCATGACTGATACATGACTGTTACATGTTTTTAACATGACTGTTACAGCACGCATCTCTTCAGCTGGAGGACGGTTTCCACCAGCTCGTTAGTTTTTATGTGTTCAGAGAAATGTCTTTAATGAGCGTT
The DNA here is from genome assembly GCF_023055335.1 of Clinocottus analis. Taxonomy (NCBI): domain Eukaryota; kingdom Metazoa; phylum Chordata; class Actinopteri; order Perciformes; family Cottidae; genus Clinocottus; species Clinocottus analis. The sequence goes on from NW_027175898.1 coordinate 17,359,656, forward strand.
ACATTCCTGATGCACCCTGCAGCTCCACTGTGTGTGTGTGTGTGTGTGTGTGTGTGTGTGTGTGTGTGTGTGTGTGTGTGTGTGTGTGTGTGTGTGTGTGTGTGTGTGTCCCTCAGGACCGGCTGAGTAACACTAGAGGTTGAGAATGAGAGAGTCACCACACAAGCTTTTTGTTTGTGATTCAGTCAGAATGAACCTCTTGTCAAACTTATTTTTCTCATGGACTTCTATACAACCAGAGGAGTCGCCCCCTGGTGGTCAGGAGAGAGAATGCAGCTTTAACACATGAAGCATAGACTTCTATACAACCAGAGGAGTCGCCCCCTGGTGGTCAGGAGAGAGAATGCAGCTTTAACACATGAAGCATAGACTTCTATACAACCAGAGGAGTCGCCCCCTGGTGGTCAGGAGAGAGAATGCAGCTTTAACACATGAAGCATAGACTTCTATACAACCAGAGGAGTCGCCCCCTGGTGGTCAGGAGAGAGAACATATGAATATAAGACATTTACTAAACTTTGGGGATTTGTTTTTGTTGTTTTCAAGGACTTTTCCAGGCCTGTAAATAACCATTTTAAAGCTCCATGACTCTTCCAGGTTTCCTATAGCTGTAGCAGCCCTGTAGTGTGTGTCTGTCGTGTGTGTCTGCAGTGTGTCTGCAGTGTGTCTGCAGTGTGTCTGTAGTGTGTCTGTAGTGTGTCTGCAGTGTGTCTGCAGTGTGTCTGTAGTGTGTCTGTAGTGTGTCTGCAGTGTGTCTGCAGTGTGTCTGCAGTGTGTCTTTACGCCTCGCTGTCTGTAATTAACTGAATACGTTGCGTACCTGTGCGTGGTGATAAAAAGCTTCTCTACCTGAACAGGATGCTCCTCCTGTGTCATCAGCGTTTAAGCACTAGAACCAGACTCCATCTGCAGGAGCCGTCCTTAATCTCACTTGAACTTAATCTGGTGTTTCAGCACCGAGGCGTCGACCCGCTGACCTTCTGGAGATGAAGTGTTTACAGGAGGAGAGCAGATGGAGCTGAACACAAGCACACACCATGAAGGAGGAACCATGCAGATGAAAGAGTTACTGCTTCAAAGACGTGTGTGTGTGTGTGTGTGTGTGTGTGTGTGTGTGTCTGTAGCTGCAATCATCAAGATACAATACATACGTTAATATTACTGTATATAATGTCGCTCGTGGCCGTATTATTAAATCAATAATGTACAGAGGCAGCGCTGTGTCGTCAATAATGTTCAGTTCATTATTGACGACACAGCGCTGCCTCTCGTACATTATTGCTGAAGTAGAAGCAAGAACAAACACATGAGTGTGTGTTGTGTGTCCGATGCCGACCTACACAGCAGGTGTGCTTAAATAAACGAAAGTAATCGAAGCGATCTTCTGCATCCAGGTGATGAACGACTTAAACTCTGTCCAGACCTGCTGGAGCCTGTCGACCAATCAGAGGGAGGATAACAGGCGATGACGTCACGACACGAAGGTAATGACACCCTTCAGACACACACGCACACACACACACACACACACACACACACACACACACACACACACACACACACACACACACACACACACACACACACACACAC
>NW_027175898.1:17366248-17388748 GCF_023055335.1 Clinocottus analis
AGTTCTTCCATGGAGGGAGGCGCTCGGGGTGGGCGGGGCCGGAGGGGGGAGGAGTCACTGACAGGAAGTCCCACCTGTGCGCGCCCTCAGGTGCGCCAACAATACAGAATAGTGATAACTTTATTTATACAGCAGCTTTTAAAAGTTTACAAAAATACTTTGGCTGACAACAAAAAGCTAGAAAATAAAATTAAAACTTAATTGTCAACAAAGTAAAGTGAAAGTCATCAGCAGGAACAGCATTAACTCTTCAACGTTAAACACTACCGGACACTGTGAGGGCGCCACCTGCTGGAGACAAGATGCATGTACACTGTCTACACAGCTGTCAGACCTGTGTGGGTGTGTGTGTGTGTGTGTGTGGGGGGGGGGGGCTGTCTTGATGTATGTAAATTATCTTTAAATCTTTGCTCTCAATTCAAAAAATTGCTCTACATTTTTTTTAAACGCTCTCAAAAAACATCTGTCCTAAAAAAAATGCTCTTAAAGAAACTGAGCTCTAAAAAGCGTTTTGTTTAGAGCAAATTTTATTTTTTAAAAGCATTTTATTTTTTAGAGCGTTTTTTTTATTATTTTTTTTTAAGTTTTTTGAAATTTCTTTTTTTTAGAGATTTTTTTTTAGTGTTTTTTTTTAAGGAAATATTTGGAATTGAGAGCAAATATTTAGAGATAATTTACTTACAAACAATACATTTGCTCAGGTAAAAAAGACACAAATCTACCTTCATATTTACTCAGCTGTGTGTGAGAGTGTGTGCGCGGTTGTGTCGTGTTTGTCTGTGTGTCGGTGAGAGCGAGAGTTTATACTCAAGTCTCGCGATATTTAAGAACAGGCAACGAGAACTCTTCCACTCCGTCAATGGAGGACGCGGCTTTACTTTAACGGGCTCAGTAATGGCTGCTGCCCGTCCGCTTCGTTGCGTTCTGCGTGAACCCGTCGACATTGGAGGCTCGCCAATGTCTCGGCCGTCGGCCTGAAGCCACCATCTACCTCCGGTGAGTTAAAGTACCGCGGTCCGCGCTGACAGACACGGCCGCGTCCATCTTTAGTCCGCCGCCGCTCGGCTTGTTGTTGTCCTTCAGCCAGTGCCAACTGGTTCCGCTATCTCGTGTCGACCCTCCGAGCTGCCACCAAACTCCACCGCGGACCGGCACGTTTTAACGATTAAACGCTTCTCGGTCAACGCGGGAAAACGTTAAACCTCGAATTTACACATTTTGCGAATGTGTAGCAGCCATTCTTCAATTCGGCATGGTTTCACAGACACCAAGCACTATCTGCTTTAGTAAAAAAAATACTTGTTTTTATAAGCAGCTAGTCTTGTGTTTTCAACATTTGGGAACGATCAACGTGTAAGATTTCCTCGGAAATAAATGCTCCATGGTGATTCATGTATTTGGTGAATATAATACAACATGTGACTATAGAAGGCATGAGATTATTATACCTGTAACCCTCATTGTAAAATACCTTTAAAATGACGATTTTCTGAATGGAGTTTGGCGAGTGCAAATACTGGTGATAATACTGTCAGAATTAGTTTATTTATCTGCTTTAAAAAAAATTCCCTGTGTGACGTGTATGCATGTTTTATAACGGTAACCAGACTAACGATGGACTGGTCTCAGCTGGTTTAGGTCACAGCTGTGCATCCGGACATCACCGTTCAAAGCACTGACCTCACCTCTGCAGGGTTAGTGTGCCTCTGCATTTAGCAGATATGATCTATTTTATTTAGCTAGATTCAGTATTTACAATTTAAACGAGCTGTTTGTGCATTCGTTCTGCTGTGTAACAAGGCTTGCTTGATTAACCCCGCAACAGAAAATGTAAGCTTTTATTTTGAAGGGCTGATTCAGAGCCCCTTTGCTGCAGTAGGAGTTATGTAGTCATCCTCCTCTGGAACAACCCGTCATCCTCCGCTCCCACTGTCATACATGTACACATATCTTTACTTCTACACAAACAAATGTGTGTATATGTATAAAATGCAAAGTATTTAAGTTCAAAAGCTGGACGAGGAAGCGTGTCTGTCCTCTTGGGCTTTCCTTCTGAATTACATTGTTGACCTTTGACCTCTGCTGTCTCAACAGTCGCTTGTCCGGCCTGGCTGCTTACCCACAATGCACTGCCGCAGGGCGTCACTCGTCTCAGACGGACCGATGTAACTGTCGTCACTTCCTCTCCACGCCACAGAAACGCAGCCGAAAGGTGAGATCACCGTTTAACCTGTAGTCTGAGGACTGACCGCATGTTCATATCTGTATTCTATAGTTTCTCTTTATTCTTCTGTCATCTTTAATTCATTCTTGGCCACGGCCCTGCTGGTGCCCTCCTCTCGACCATGTTTTCTGGACCGTGTGCCATGTGTAAACTGCTCACTAAATGAATAGTTTCTGTCATATTTATGTAATGTTGTATTTGTGATTTTGGGCAATATAAAATAAACTGAATATGATTCTAATGTGCATGACTTGTTCCAGGTCCTGTCCTGGTCAATCTTGTTCTTTGTCTCGCTGACATCATGTCCGGCTCAAGGGATTTACCAGGTGAGTGAAGTTTACCTCGACGACAATGACACAAACACCAAAAGCTTTGCTTTTTCTGTAAATTGCATCATTTTGTGACTCCATAAGAAAATTGCAACAACTTTCAATGGAACCACATTGTCCCATCACACCAACAAAAAAATTCAATCACTTACAACAATGAAAATAAAGTTTTATTTGTTCAAAAAATAAAATGTAGTTACTACTAAATAGCTTATTTTGGAAAACTAAAAGCAAATTGCATAACAAACAGAATGAGTAGATGTGTGAGCATCAGGTAGCATCAGTGTTGGTGCTGCAGTGCGCTGCTTTCCTCTGTCTCTATAACCGCGGTTGTAGACTTTAACTCAGTTTATGCTCCATGTTGAGCTGAGATCTTTTAAGGTTTTGAGACACAGAACAGCAGAAAAGAGCCTTGACGGAGACTTCAGGAGAGAGGGTTTGGCAAAACGCCAAAAATCGGCGAGTCGCACATGCGCAGCGTGACCTGTTAGCGGCGTGCAGTAACCATTTACCCAGAGTACAGGATACTCCATGTATTTATTAATGGTTTGGTGTTAGATCTGTGTACTTTGTACTTTTGCACTGTGTGAAGCCGTCAGCTCGTTGTTGGTACACAACACGAGACTCTGGCTTTCAGAGAGCTGCTCCTTGCAGGAGAGCTTCTGTTCATCTTCAACCTGGGAGCGTTTACAACGCAGATATAGTTGTCTGCTTCTCACGCGACATATTTTTGGACGCTCTCTGCCGGTACAGAGAGCAGAAGCTTTCGTTTTCTTCTCGACTTCGTAGGTAAAATTCTTCAGATGAACGAGATATGTTTTCTAAATGTCTGAACGTAGTTTAAATGCGTTTGCCTCGCAGCCATAGAGGATTCTGGGATGGGTGGGATGAGGCTCCCCATCGGGATGACCCGCCGGGCGCTCAGCTACGACGACAACCTGGAGGCGCCCATGTCCACGCCACCGCACGACATCAGCATCAACAACCTGTGGCGGCGCCCCGTCATCCCCGACAGGAAGTTCTTCCACCTGGCCGAGGTGAGGCCACGAACATGCTAAGGCTGCGTCCTCGATGACGATGATGATGATGATGATGATGATGATGTGTTTTTTTCCCCACCAGGAGGATGAGAGCGGGGCGGCGGGTCAGTCGGCGGTGGCGGACAGCGCCCGCTCGCGGTTACCGGCTGTTGTGAAGGCCAAGGCCTCCTCCGTCATCATGAATTCTCTCATCACCAGTATGTGACCTCTGCTTCAGCATGAACAACAACAAGTTTTTATTATATTCATGTGGCGTTAGCAAGCTAGCTAGCTAGCTAGCTCCATCATGCTTTCATGCTACAGGTCCAGAACATTAAAAACACCACATGAAGATATTCAACTGTTTTGGTGATGCTTGTTTAGGCCAGCTGGCTAGTTAGCCATGCCTGGAAAAGTCCTGGAAAACAAAACAAACTAAATATCAGCAGCATACATACAGGCATCTATATAAATGTTTATTCTTTTCATCAAACTATTGTCTCTCATTCATTTGAGTCATTTAAGGTTTACTGTATGCTTTGAATCCTCATTGTTAGTTTAAATACTACATTTTATCACTTTGTACTGTTTACACACACATTTCACACAATGTTTGCTCATGAACATTTGGGTAAAAGTCATGGACATCCATATTAACCCTGAGTTAGTTAGCAACCAGCTAACTAGCCGCTAAATGAGTAACATTTGACCGTTTAATGCTTCATCCAGACGGTACTATCATCATTTACCTGTTGAATGTTTGACTTTGCGACAGAGTCACTTCTAACGGTCCTGACCGTTCCTCCTCTCAGAGCAGACTCAGGACAGCGTCTACCGGTTCGAGCAGAGGGCGGGGCTTAGCGACACCAGCTACACGCCCCACAAGGGCCTCACCGCCGAGGAGACCCGGCTGCACCACCGCATGCCCGAGTCCCTGCAGGTGATTGTTGTTGTTGTTGTTGTTGTTGTTTTCACAAGAATATAAAACCTGTTTCTTCTACGAAAGACTGAATTCTGTTGTCGTTGTTTAGAAACTGCAGATCCAGAGTTTAGAGGCCAGAGAAGATCGACAGAGCTCCTCCGCTCAGTCTACTCCATCCAGCACTCCTCACAGCTCCCCGAAGCAGCAACGCAGGTACACACACACACACTCACTCACTCACTCACTCACTCACTCACTCACTCACTCACTCACTCACTCACTCACACACACACACACACACTCAATCTGTTCATCTTGACGATAAAATTATTGAAACACTGAAAGCTGTTTGTATTAAACTGTGTGCGTGTGCGTGTGCGTGTGCGTGTGTGTGTGTGTGTGTGTGTGTGTAGGGGCTGGTTCGGCAGCACCAGTTCAGAGGTCAGCGTCGGTTCCTCCAACAACAGTCTGGATCTCGGTGGAGCCGACGCGGCGGTGGAGCGCTGGAGCGTGTTTGGACCGCGGCCCGCCGTCCAGAAGTCCACGTCTGACCTGGGATCCGACCCCACGACTCCAGGTACACCACACCGCCTCCTCCTGAGTCTTTACTCGACCTGTAAGGAGCTAGTTTGAGTCTTTACTCGACCTGTAAGGAGCTAGTTTGAGTCTTTACTCGACCTGTAAGGAGCTAGTTTGAGTCTTTACTCGACCTGTAAGGAGCTAGTTTGAGTCTTTACTCGACCTGTAAGGAGCTAGTTTGAGTCTTTACTCGACCTGTAAGGAGCTAGTTTGAGTCTGTACTCGACCTGTAAGGAGCTAGTTTGAGTCTTTACTCAACCTGTAAGGAGCTAGTTTGAGTCTTTACTCAACCTGTAAGGAGCTAGTTTGAGTCTTAACCTGTCAGGAGCTAGTTTGAGTCTTAACCTGGAAGGAGCTAGTTTGAGTCTTAACCTGGAAGGAGCTAGTTTGAGTCTTAACCTGTAAGGAGCTAGTTTGAGTCTTAACCTGTAAGAAGCTAGTTTGAGTCTTAACCTGTCAGGAGCTAGTTTGAGTCTTAACCTGTCAGGAGCTAGTTTGAGTCTTAACAGGAGCTAGTTTGAGTCTTAACCTGTAAGGAGCTAGTTTGAGTCTTAACAGGAGCTAGTTTGAGTCTTAACCTGTAAGGAGCTAGTTTGAGTCTTAACCTGTCAGGAGCTAGTTTGAGTCTTAACCTGTCAGGAGCTAGTTTGAGTCTTAACAGGAGCTAGTAAACCATTTGCACGTTGATAAACTGTCCGTGGGGTGAAAGTGGGCGAGCGCTCGACCTTCAGACTGTCGGTCAACACTCGGCTGCAGTTTGAGTTTCATCACTCGTTAACTTTAAAGTTTGAGTTCAGAGCTTCGATGTTTTCACGACTGCGTCGGCGTGGAAGCTTTCAGTCTGATCTCAGGATGACTTTAGGTGAGTGATTTAAAGCTTACTCGTCTTCTCACGTTTACAATAACTAATAATAATTATAATAATAACTATTATTGTCCTAATGCCAGGAATACACTTAGTCGGATATTCAGAACAGCTGTAAAAAGTGATTGATTAGGTAAATAAATAGGTTTTAGTTTATTTTGTACTTTTATAAACCAGCTTCACAGTTATAAAAAAATATATTTTAATATGAATATTTAAATTAAGTAAACCTTATTAAACAATAAGAACAACTCAGGCACCAATGAAAATAACTAAATAAAACAAATTGAGTTATGAATAAAAGTTTAATATTTTAGTTAATAGCAATTTTGAAAACATTCATAAAGAAAACTAGTTTAAAAGCGGCGCCACAGAGACACGACCGCCTCCGTCCACAGGGGGCGCCACAACCAACACGTTAAAAATCATCCACGATGTATTTTAACTACCGGAAACTTTAACTTTCTGACATTTACTTTACAGGTAAAGTCTGGATTTTTTTTTTTTTATTTCTTAAAATATTGAGAGTTAAATTTCTTAAAATATTTTTTTTTACAAAATTGGAAACCTCTGGAATCTGTACATCAAACATATTTTCAACACTTTTAGAAGAAAAGCAAACGGTTTATTTGGGAAAATATTTTAAATGATTTTAAATTTTTAAGTTTAGTTTTTGTTGCTTTTTCTGAAGCGTTCGCTCGTGATGAGTTCAAAGACCGTCGGAAAGATGAAATCTAGCGGTGACGACGTTTCTTACAGCTTCTGGCTGAGTCACGGTGCAGCTTCATGCCTTCAGGGGTTTAGGGGTGTAGAGAGTTAAAGAACTTCTTCGTCTTTTTTTCCCAGCAGGCTTTGCGCTGCAGGCGTACCGCGGCGCCCACAAGCCGACGCCCATGGAGGTGATGAAGTCTCAGGCCACGCGGCTGGCCGACGGCGCCGCCGCCCAGAAGGTCAACCCCCCCAAGATGGAGATCCCCACGATGGAGGGCCGACGGCAGGGAGCGCGACCCCACAAGCTGAAGCCCAGAGACATGAACGTCCTCACGCCCTCCGGCTTCTGAGGAGACGACGAAGAAGAGGACCACGACGATGAAGACGACCACGAAGACGTCCGCCTCGGACGCCACAGGTCCCACAGAATGTTGTAACTTGTTCAACTTTGTTTCACAACAACTTGAGTCTTGTTGTCGTAGTTTTTGTACGTCATTCCTGCCGCAAGTAACAACAACAACGAGGTACTCGATGAGGTCAACCGCTCGCCGTGTTTCCACCATTTTGAATCATCATGAAAGCTGCCCGGTAACAGCGGAGGGGGGGGGTTTAACGCTCGCTTGTCGTAAAGAATTATGGAAACGTGTTTTTGTTTTTTTTTCTTCTACAGATTCTGACAAAGCGAAAGTTTAACTCTCACCGCTGACGTTTGATAATCAATGAATAACTAATTGATTGATCGACAATGAAAATCAGCAGTTTAAATCTTTCGTTCTCTCTCGTGGAAACGCGGCGACGTTCCTCCGTCGTTACCGAAAGGAAATCTGACGGAACAAGTAAACGTGTAAATAAACTTATTTAGCAGGAAAGAAGAAAAAAAACAAAGTCCTCGCCCGTTCGTGCTCGTGTTGCAGGACAGAACGTTTGACTTCCTGTCTCCTGTGAGGCGTTTCCTGTGTAGCTCGGCTGTAAAACCCTGCGTTCCCTCCACCTCCAGTCTGTTCCTGTGTTCTGGTGGAGACGACGGTGCTCCTCGTTTCAAATAATCCTCTGTAAAAAAACAAAGACTTGCACTTTATTCCCACTAAACATTCCTCCAAGATGCAGAACTCCTCTTCCCTCGGTGTTGATGTCCTGTCTCTCAAAACCTTTTTGTCTTCTTAAAGGAGCATTTCAATAAGCAGGGTGGAAGAAGAAGTCCAACTAATTCCTGAAGTCTAGTTTAACACCAACAGAACAAATATAATCCAAGAAGAATTATAAAAAAAAAACATTTTAAAAAAACAAAATTGTCTCAGGAAATCCTGCTCACTGAAACGTTCCACGAGTTTGTTTTGTGTTACAAATGTAATTTATAGATTTTGTTATATATATATATATATATATATATATATATATATATATATATATATATATATATATATATATATATATATATATATATATATATATTCCACTGTAGCAACAGATGTAGTTCATTTGAGACCAGAAGAAGAACATGTGTTTAAAAAATAAAGTAACCCAGTCGAGATGTTTCAAGGTTTTATGATTTACTGTTTTCTATCAAAGTGGGATTTAAAACGACTCAAAAGAGGAAGAAGAAGAGGAAGAAGAGGGTTTGAACCCTGGTTTAATTTGCAGTGAGTGATCTCAGTCTATGCGTTTCTTCTGGTCGTTCATGAAAGATTCCTGATGAGTTTTACTGCAAATCGACTGAAGAGACAAACTCCTGCTGAAGGAGATGTTGAAAAAAAGAATTATTCTGCAGCGCTAGCTAAATGCTAATAGATAGCTTTTTTTATATGCAAGTTTTCTGTAAGATGATGTGACGCGTCGTATGATTTCACTTTGTTGATGGTTGTTATTTCACTCTGTAAATATGAGAAGTGACTGTTCTGACGTTAACCTGTTAGCTGAAGCATCTGAACCTGTGTGGTGGTGAAGCGGATGCAAAGAGACGTTTTCCTTTGTTCATACGATCTCTGTATACTTTGAAGTTTCACAATAAATGTGACGTTGTCATCAGAAAAACATGAGTCGGCGTCTTTGCACAACATCTCGTCTCAGAACTGTTTATTGATCGTTTTATAATTTTGCCTGTAGTGATTCATTTCAGCCTCTAGAGGGCCTCGGTTCACCAATGAGGAGCAAAACATCCCGTTTGGTCTTGTTGCTCCTCCCATCGTCAGTCAGAGAGGAGCTTCCTGCCAAATCCTGAGCCATGGAAGGCGCACACTGGACTCATGCGTGTTCACAATAGACAAAAGCACAGAAAAGATTCAGTGATTTTTATTTTCTTTTAAGAATCAAAGTTTATTTTCCTGCGTCTTCATGCAGAGTTTTTGTGACGTCTGTAAAAACCATAACATCTCCACTTTGCTTCTGCAATCATCTAGTTCCTGTGGAAATAACAAGTAATTTAGACAACAGCATCCACTCAGTGTGTTTTTATTACAGCGAGTAACTGTGGAGTCGACTTCTGTGTCTTTAAGTAAACCAGATCGATCCATTGACGCCATTTGATTGATATTTCTTGACATGACGCTGCGTTCAGTTCACAGCCAGAAGTTAAAAAAAAGAAACATTTTCCCATTACAAAGGTTTTCCCTGCGTATATTAGCGCACCGGTTACTAGATAACACTTCAATCACTTGCAGGAAATTAAAAGTTTGTATATTAATTGCGTTAAAAAGAGTCTGCAGCCGTGATGAGTCGGGGTTGACGAACGAATTCCCCAAACTTGAAGGGTTGACCATTTCAATAGTGAAAACATAAAAACATCTCTCTGAGACTGGTTCAGACCCAGTTAAAGGTTCCTCACGGTTACTTTAAGGCTGACAACACAACTTCAGAGAATCCTCGTCTTCTCCTTGTCACAATGGATTGTCGAGTTCAGGCTCGTCCGGGACGCATCTTGACCTCGTCGTGGACTGTCCTAGAGGATACCAACGTCATCCATGTTTGGATGAGTGTCTGTGAGGCGAGTCTGAGTGTTATCCCATCAAATTGTAAGGAAAACTGGAGTGAAGAAGGTGGGAGTCAGCGAACACTTTAAGACGGCAAAGACCCACACTGGTGCTTCCCTGTGTGATGTGAACACAAGAGACGGACTGATGGACTCATCGTGCACTCCAGTCGCAGCAAACTGGACGAATCAATAGACCGCATCTGAGATCAGTAGCTAAGTTCAGCAGTTCTGGCGTCTTGCAAAGTCTGGACAAGCCTTAGTTTCCTTCCTCTTCTCGACCTCGGTTGTTCAGGAACACTTGTGTTTTATCTAATGTGAGACGAAGTCTTTAGCCAGAAGACTCTTAGCTGGTCCATCAGCTGCTGCAGCAAACCAATCCAACAGACATCGGATCTTCAGATTCAAACCTTCTGGAAACGTGACCTGAACCTCCCGACCCGAGGCAACCGGGTAGAAATGACACACAATGGTCTTCAGATCGTCTTCTGGATCGGACAATAACTTTAATTTCTTGCCCTTTTGTCTTTTCCTTCAGGGTTCGATGCCTTAAAGAACAACTCCCCGGTCATCTTTCACACCGTATCCCTCTCATCATGTGCAACAAACCCTCCCTTTTCTACATCATCCTCCTCCGACCGATCCACACACTTCAAAGAACCTTCCCATCCATCTTCAGAGACTCCCTCCTCCTCCTCCTCTTCTTCCTCCTTCCTCCCCTCCTCTTCTCCTGGCCTCTCCGTACATCTGGAAGAACAGCTCCATCTCCCTCTGCAGCGTGTCGTTTCGGAGGTCGGCGTCGGCTTTGGCTCGCTCCATGTTGCGGATCTTGATCTCGGCGACGCTGCGGCTTCGCTTCTGCTGATCCAGACCGACCCGCAGAACCGCAACCTGCCTCTCCAGGACGTCGTTGCAGCGCTCCAACCTGCCGTACACACACACACACCATTTAAAATCAAGACACGCCACTAAAAGGTTAATTGGTCTGACTCCTCAACGCAATGAGATATCAAAAAGCTTTCAATGCAGTCTTGAAGATGCAGCTCCATTCATGATGCACAGCAAGTTTGGCATGAATCGGACCAAGCGTTCTATGAAAATAGTGTAAAAACGTGTTTTTCACAAAATTCAAAATGTCGGAAAATTTTATTGGCCGACATTCTGGGTCTGAGAGGCTTTTTGTAGAGCAGGTGGAGCTGGACATGTGTGAATCTTTCAATCTGGGCGAGGGTCCATCTTCTAGAGGGCGCTAGAGAAAAAAACATGTTGACTCAAATTTAACGCCTATTTCATACGTCTATTTTCATCAGGCCTGACAAGCGTCCAAAATTTGGTGACTTTTGGAGTATGACAAGTCCCCTAAAAAGCAGTTCAAAGTTCTAAAATTAAAATCAGAGGAATAAGAAATGCATCAGTTTGAACATGGTCAGTCGCTCGGACCCTAAATAGTACAACAAACTCCAGCGACTCACAAGGACTTTTAAACGCTGGTGGCTCACCTCTGTATCCTGGTATGGTACTCGGCCTTCTGCCGGGCCATCTGATGCCGCATCTTGGCCAGGAGGGAGTGAGCGCCCCAGGGTTGAGACTGAGGCTCGGGCACCTGGAGGTCTGGAGGACCGGAGGGGAGGAACACCTCGGAGCTGCCCGTGCTGAGAGGAGTACTGAGGCCGGAGCAGGAGGCCGGGGAGTTGCGGTGGCGGGCGTCATAATTGTCTTCGTCGTTATCGTGATTGTCGTGGCCGTCTTCGAGACCGTCGTTATCGCCGTTTCCCTCCTCCGCGACCTGACTTGAAGGCGTGGGTGTCTTTGGCGATACGTCAGGACTAACCGCGCCCGCAGCATCGCCGGCCTCGTCCAATGGGAGAATCTCACAGGAAGACCATGAAGACAAGGAGTCCCTTGAGTGCCCGGCCTCCTCCAACTCCGCCTCCTCTCCGCAAGCGCCTCCTGGATCGTTGCCTTCAAAATGCCCGCCGTCCTCCGACCCGTGACGTGCAGATCTGTTCAGGTTGTCGTAGAGGGAAAGGTTGCTGTCCTCCTGGGCCTCGCTGCTTCCCCCGCTGGCTGCTCCTGGCGCCGCACCGTCGTTCTCTGTGGCGCCAGAGCTCCAGAAACCGGCGCCGGCCTCTCCCGGGCCCGGCCAGGCCTTTGCCCAGCTCGCGGGAGTCGGTCTGGGCTTGGAGCTGTCGGGCGCTGGGTCTTGCAGGCTGTTTGTTGAGGCTTGAACATTTGCAGAGGACGGTCCTTGCCCAGCGTGGCACTGGTGATAATCTATGTTGTGTCTGTCGGAGTGGTGCTGAAGGGGCTGAGTGGAGGAGGGCAGCGGGTAGAAGCAGTTCTCTGGGTGGGAGGAGGTGTAGCGATGGCCCAGAAACCTCTTCTGGCTGGAGGACAGGTCGGATTTGGCAGCGGCGGAGAAGGCGCAGCTAAAGAAAGCAAAGAAACGTAAAGTGTCAAGATGATTTCAAGGAAACAAAACAACAAACATCCTTTGGCAAAGCGAGTTGAGCCAAAACATCTTACAAACTTACATACTTAACAAACATATTTTAACCCAAATCACAATGGTTGGGGGCGACAGTGGCTCAGTGGTGGAGCGGTCGTCCACGGTGTCCTTGTTCTTGTCTTTTGACCCCAAATTGCTCCCAAAAGGTTTAGTCTTGATGGACAGGTGGCACTTGCATTGTAGCCATCACTGTATGAATGGGTGGTTGGCTAGAAAAGCGCCGTACAAGTCAATGTACTTAAATCTAACCAAGTTAACCTAAAAACAAACAAATCTTTCTCAGTAAACGTACATTGGAAGTTTGTTTTGAAAAGGCACTATGCATGTAATAAGCAGAAACTTATACAGCATCCCCGAATCGTCCAAAATGGACGCCAGAGCGCCGTACTTTGACGCGTGGGGCCACTGATGAAGCGACGCATTTTTTCCTGCTGTGTTTGAAGGGCCTGGTCTTTAAGGGATCCTGTAAGGAGGTCTTTAAAGGATCCTGTAAGGAGGTCTTTAAGGGATCCTGTAAGGAGGTCTTTAAGGGGTCCTGTAAGGAGGTCTTTAAGGGATCCTGTCAGGTTTGAAGGGCCTGCTAAGGGCCTGAACGTTTGCTGGCTGCCGCTTCACCCGTCTGGACCTTGAGTCCATGAGAGGCTGTGAGATGGTTGAGTGTCTCTGTCCGGGTCGGGTCGGGTGTACCTGGGGTTCTGCTCGTCTGCGGCGGGCTGCCCCGGCGCTCCGGAGCGCTCCACGATGAGAGGCATGGACAGCTGGCGGAGGCAGGGCGGCGGGTGGAGGTGCGGCTGCCGCAGAGCGCTCGGCGAATGGTGCAAACCTCGCGGCGGACGGACGGAGGTGGTCGCGGGGATTTTGGCAAACAGAGACCCGTGTTCTCTGATCAGCTCCAGCATCAGCACCTGGACCAGCGCTGCACCTGCAGGGAACAAAGAGAGGGAGCAAGAAGTTCTTTAAAGAACCGTACTGGTGGAACGGATTACGACGGGAACCCAGTTTCACTGGGATGAAATTGAAAAGATGGTAAAAAAAGATCCACTTTTATGCTCCCCATCATATTCTCAGTAAACTCAACAAATATTTAGAAATGTTTGTTTCAAATCTCATTTGAGAGTTAAACGGTGAGCATCATCTCGTGTGCTTGATATTTTTCTAATGAGAAAATAAGAATAATTTATGATGCAAGCACAAGAGTTTGAATATTTTTTTTCTTCAGAACGTTTTCAACCTTGTAGATTTACGTTCCTATACAACCAAACTGTGTCACGTTTAAAAGGTCAAGTGTTTTCTCACAGTTTGAAACACTTTGGAACATTTTAACGTTTTCAGCGATTGAAAATGAAACAAATTAAAACAAAAAAAATGATACAAAACTGCTGGTTTAGGTGTAGCAAAGAACGTGACGGTTCGGCTTAAAATTACCACCAAATTGACACAAAATGAAACAAAAAGGCAACAAAAGTCGTCTGTTCCTGCTTCGTTGACCTCTCATGACGCTCTGCGGGTCTTCGGCTTTGGCTCGGAGGATGTTTGGCCCGAACACGGTGGCCAAGTTCTGCCCGCTCATCTTGTTACTGCCGGAGTAACTCTGGACCTCATTTAGAAACCTACACACACACACACACACACACACACACACAAGCTAATTAACATTCTTCAAAGTTTACAGTTACTCAAAATAATTAACTATTTTGTCAATAATGTTCTTATTGTAAAGGTTAAAAAGTCTCAGGAACATTTGCACTGTGAATAAGAAGAAACACAATCTTCTGTTATTCTGCTATTTACTCTGAATTCTTTCAAATGTGAATATTCATGTGCGTTCACACAGACCAGGTACGTCTAAAGTCAATGTTCTTACTGGCAGATGAAGTTGAGTAAGTTGAAGTTTGCAACTGGCAACTCATGAAGAAGATTCCTCAACTCGGCCAAAACCTGAGAGCAGAGGAAGAAGAGGACTCAGGGAGTATTGCACTAAATGTACTTTATTTGTGTACTGGAGGGAGTACCGTTGCATGTATAAGTACTCCTCCAGCAAACAGAAGAAGGTTGGGAACTGGAAACAAAACCTTCATGGCCATCTAACGTCTATGAGTGGCATGAAGAAAACTTGTATAGAAGAAGCGAGTTCCTGCGATCTCATTGGTCCTCAGACTCTTCTAAACGTGTTTTTGGGACTGAATGTGCTTCCTCACATGTCACTACTTGTGTTTATTGTTATGTATTATTGTACATTCAGATGCTTTGGGTCGTAATCTTTCTCAGGATGTGCAGTGTGACTCTGTGGGATGATGGGAAGGCACCGAACAATACAGGTAAAAACCTCTGAGTAATGGAGGAGTCATTTTTGGTCAAGGACAACCGGGTCTGTTCATCCATGAGCTGCAGACCTCTAGCGGAGGAACCGGTTCCTCACAGTAACCTTCACCAATGAGCTTGTGTAGCTGTTGTGTCGCTCACCAGTGTGCGGTCGCTCGACAGCTTCTGGCCGCAGAGCAGGAAGTCCTGGTAGCGCCTGTAAGGAACCAGCGGCTCCGGCAGCTGCCTGAGGTAGAGCTTCAGCAGAGACGCCACCGTGTGGACGTCTGTGCGACTGCAGGGAGACAAACACACTGCAGGTCGACTTCTGTCCCTCTGCGAGAAGAAGTGTGGAACAACAAAGGAGGAGGAGGCGTGGTACCTGTCGAAGGACGGCCTCTCTCCTGCGTCGAAGGCCTCCTGCAGCTCTTTGACCAGACTGGCCTGACCCGGCTGACGAAACAAGCCCACCTCCAGCAGCCCGCGCTCCCGGATGAAGCTCACACACTGCTCCACCACCAGAGGAACCAAGCGCACCCCGTAGCGCCGCTCATACAGCACCGTCTCCTCCAGGCGCTGCCCGAACACGCCTGCAAGGGGAGGAAGCCTTCAGCGGGTTGTATAGAAGTCTATGCTTCATGTGTTAGAGCTGCATTCTCTCTCCTGACCACCAGGCGGCGGCTCCTCTGGTTGTATAGAAGTCTATGCTTCATGTGTTAAAGCATTATTTTTATGGATTTCTTGTCAGCAGAAAACACAAATGTTCTAAAATGTGTGTGTGTGTGTGTGTGTGTGTGTGTGTGTGTGTGTGTACCTGTGAAGGGGATCCAGACTCCCTTGTTGAGGCTCTTCAGCCACTCGTCTCCTTGACCGGCGCTGTTGGAGAGGAAGAAGTAGGATCCTGGGCTGGCCAACACGTCTCTGTTCCCTACACACACACACACACACACACACACACACACACACACACACACACACACACACACACACACACGCACACACACAGTTACTGGCGGTCAGACAGTCTTTCCTGCTACAGTTTCCATCAGAGAATCAGGAGACAAAGAAGTCAAATAAATCTTTCCTCTCGTCTGAAAGACGACGTGTTGAGGATGCAGATCAGCAGAGAAACACACACACGTACACACACACACACACACACGTACACACACCATACCCCCTCTTCCCCCCACATCACATGTCCCATCATGCTCCACTGTCTGTCCTCCTCAAAGTCACATCAAACACACACACACGTGTGTGAAGAAGAACGTGAGTCAGCATTAAACTGATGTCACTCAAGGGCGACACACACACAGCTGGACGGATTAACACGTTGTGTGTGTGTGTGTGTGTGTGTGTGTGTGTGTGTGTGTGTCACACCTTTGTGTCCTGTGCTGTCATGTTTCCAGGACTTGAAGCAGCTGAGTCCCATGCTGCTGCAGACGAGAGGAGACAAAGTGACACGACGTGGACGTCAGCGATGTTTCAGTTCAGCTTCTGTGAACTTCAGCGCTGAAACAGACGCTTGACTTGTTTCCTTTCTGTCGGCACCAAGAAGAGAAGAAGCTCTGAGTGGCGGCTGGAAGCATCCTGGGAAGACAACGTCCTACAAGGAATAGTTTCTTTGGTGGATTCAAACCTTAAAGGACTCAAGTTGAGTTATTTTCTTTATTCTTATAGAAGTCTAAGGTTGTCTCAGAGGAACTTAAAAAGAGGTTCCTGTTGGATTTAGAGTCTTTATAAGAGACAGAAAAGCTCTTCAACAGTAAAAACACACGTTCCGCCTTAAAAAGAGATTAAAAATGTCCTTTAGAGGTTTAAGGTGAAGAAGAAATGTTCTTTGCAGATGTTTGAAGTTGAAGAGATGTTGCAGGTGTTCATGCTAACTGCGTTAGCCCTGAAGAGAGGTGGAGCTTCCTGTCATTAAGAAGAGCACAGAGGTTTGAAGTAGACCTTAAGGGATCCTTTAAGAGATCCTTTAAGGGAGGTCTTTAAGGGGTCCTGTAAGGAGGTCTTTAAGGGATCCTGTAAGGAGGTCTTTAAGGGATCCTGTAAGGAGGTCTTTAAGGGATCCTGTAAGGAGGTTTTTAAGGGGTCCTGTAAGGAGGTCTTAAAGGGATCCTGTAAGGAGGTCTTTAAGGGATCCTGTAAGGAGGTCTTTAAAGGATCCTGTAAGGAGGTCTTTAAGGGATCTTGTAAGGAGGTCTTTAAGGGATCCTGTCAGGAGGTCTTTGGCTGCAGGACTGATCCCGGAGTTCATGGAGGTCAAACTCTTAACTCTCGGCGTGAAGACTTGCAGGATGTTGCAGCTCTCATGAAGTATTCTGAACGTTCTTCATCCATCGTCTCAGTTGGTTTGACTCGTTGTGTTTCCTCTCCAGCGTCTCTCTGATGAAGCGCTCCGACGCCGGTTCTTCTTCTCCTTCTCCTCCTCTTCCTCTCCAGCATCTCATCACATCCTCGTCCTCCTCTCGTCCTTCTGCGGCTCCAACGGAGGAGACTTCACCGAACTGTGCAAAGCAGCGGGAGTGAGATGTCTGACTTTTGCTTCCTATCTTTGGAGAACATCATGCTGGCTGCATTATGCTCTGTGTTATTATATTTTATATATTATAAACATGAATATGTGTAAATATGAAGGAAAAGAAAAGTGTGGTCATCCTGATGTCTCCTCCATCGTCCGTGAGGACAGAGAGCATCTTGGTGTTCCCTCCTTCCTCGTCTCCTTGTCTCCTCTCTGCTTCTTTCTCTCCATCTGAAATGTCCTCGTCTTCGTCATCCCCCGTCCCTCGTCTTCCTCTCCTCCGTCCCGTCTCCCACCGCTGTCCCTCTCTCTTTGTCCACGTCTCGCTCGCCCTTCTGTCTCTCTCTCTCTCTCTCTCTCTCTCTCTCTCTCTCTCTCTCTCTCTCTCTCTCTCTCTCTCTCTCTCTCTCTGTTTCCCAGCAGTGTGTGTGCCCCTTGTTGCCCCTCTCCCCATTTACCTCATCAATAACCATGGTGTGTGTGTGTGTGTGTGTGTGTGTGTGTGTGTGTGTGTCTGAAGGCTGTGCATTAGGAAAATTGGTTCTCTGCGACGCAGCGCTGTTTTACCAAAGTAATCACAGCTGATGGTGAGAGAGAGAGAGAGAGAGAGAGAGAGAGAGAGAGAGAGAGATGATCTGGCTCAAATTCTGCTGCTGCTGAAGTATGGTTTGCTGCAGCACACACACACACACACACACACACACACTGTCCATGATTCAAGTGGACATAAAAGCGAGAAACGCTGGTCAACTTTTGAACTCAATTAAAGTATGACTCTCTCTCTCTCTCTCTCTCTCTCTCTCTCGCTTTCTCTCTCTCTCTCTCTCTCTCTCTCTCTCTTTCTCTCTCTCTCTCTCTCTCTCTCTCTCTCTCTCTCTCTCTCTCTCTCTCTCTCTCTCTCTTCTGTGTTCAATAAACCTCATCATCCTAAAGTACAGTATGTATGTGTATTACTGTAGTAATCAATAAGTACACAGAGTATTACTGTAGTAATCAATAAGTATACAGAGTATTACTGTAGTAATCAATACAGGTGATCAGATATCAGCGTACACATTGTAACTGATGATGTCATGAACTCAGCTGACGGTCGACTTCGATGTTTTATTTGTTTTGCAACTTTTGTGACACTGTACCTTTAAATATGCAAATGAGGCATCGTCTCCTCTTCTAAGTGTTTTTTTGTTGTCTCCACAACATCAATGTCTTTTATTTAGTCGACACATTCAAGTTAAATGTTTGTTTCTTCTGGATTGCAAGTCTTCAGAAAGTCTATATATTAGCTTAGCAGTTAGCATTAGCTTATTAAATATTTGTTTAATGATGGATTATAGATTTCAAACAATCAGTTTTCTTCATGTTTTTATTCATAAAATGTGGTTTCTTTCCTCCAGAGGATCCTGTCAGAATAAATGGCTGTTGGTAAGACACTCAGTGCACCAACAGGCTCTTTGTTAGACACCTGACTGCAGCGCTGTGACAGTGTGGAGCAACTTGTGTGTCTGTGTGTGTGTTGGTTGAACACAACATTGTGTCAGACTCACAGCTTCATGAATATCAAACGTTTGTGCGTCTGATGGTTCTAATCCCGGCTGAGAGCTTTCACTCCTGCTGTCAATACAACTGAGACGGCTTGATTACAAAGTGGTGTGTGTGTGTGTGTGTGTGTGTGTGTGTGTGTGTGTGTGTGTGTGTGTGTGTGTGTGTGCTCTCCACCAAATGAAATGTGTCGCCTCCTCTCCTCTTGACTGTAATGAATCACGTTCATTCACCGAGGAGACAAATCCACCGTCTGCTTCTGTCCAGAGGAAGAGTTGCTGGTGGATTTCCTGCTGGTTGTGTTACTGTTTTTACATCTGCAGTCGTATTTAATCATAAACGAGCCACAGCGCTGTCTTGTGTGTGTGTGTGTGTGTGTGTGTGTGTTGTGTGTTAGTGCCGTGGTTTTGTTGGATTGTTTACTGAACTTACTCCCAGAACCTCATTTTAGGAAAAAACAATTAAATTAAATTTCATACATCATTTAAAAAAAGAAACCAGGAATAAACAATATAGTTAACAGTAAATATTTACATCAAATTCTGATTGGAGTAAATAAATCCGACGCGTGAGGAGAAGCTGGAGATGAACCGGCCTGAACCGGTTCCTCAGCTTCTAGTTTCATGTGAACTCTGCTGCTCGTTATGTCAGATATTTATATTTTTATGCTCAGGACAGAAATAACGAGCATGTACAGTTTCCACCGATCAACCTCTCACACCCTGAAACACACTGCGCACATGTAGAACACACACGACACACACACACCGAATACACACACTGAAGCTACACACTGAAGCTATGCTAAGATGCTATGCTAAAGATCTGAGTGGAGACACCAGGAGCTCCTCATGGTGGACCAACAAACACTGAAGGTTCCACCTGGAGAACAACGTTCAACACGACGTCTTGGTTTCATTTCTTGATCCAAGCGACACAGAAACATGAATTCATTTTATGACTTTTTTATTATTTACGATGTGACAGGAACCAAAGATGAGTCCTCACCACAGGAGACCAGCCTCCTCTCTCTCTCTCTCTCGCTCTCTCTCTCTCTCTCGCTCTCTCTGTCTCTCTCTCTCTCTCTCTCGCTCTCTCTCGCTCTCTCTCTCTCTGTCTCTCTCTCTCTCTCGCTCTCTCTCTCTCTCTCTCGTCACTCTTTCCAGTGTGTCCTATCGTATGAAAAGCAAATAATATTCTTAAAATAAACAGACTGTGTCCTGATAATCCAGAACATGTGATGCGTGTTGAACCTTCACATGACGGTTCAGTGGTTCAGAACACGTGTTTTACTATGTTACACTATGTTTCATTGTGTTACACTATGTGACAATATGTTTCAATAAGTTACAACATGTTACAATATGTTAGAATATGTAACACAATGTTTCCTTATGTAACACAATGTTTCCTTATGTAACACAATGTTTCCCCAGGGGATGGAACAGGAGCCCCTGCCGGGTCACAACGGGGTCGGGTCCCTTTTCACTGCAGCTGGCTCAGAGTTTTACGGCCCTAGAAAGTTCGCAGGAATGTTCACGTCTTGGTTTTCTGCAGGACAAAATGTTTCGTTGCTCCTCGACGTTCAGGCGTCTGTAGGAGACGACGAGAGTTTGTGTTCGCTCGAGGGAAAGTTACTGAAGCTGAGCAGCAGCAGAGCAACGAGCTGAGAGACGACAACACGAGACAAACAGCATCGAGAACACACACAGGTAAGACACCTGAGCTTTTTATTCTCATATCAAACCCTGAAGCTATGGAAACACAAGTATCCTCAATGAATGACTCAGCATCTCAAAATAATGACGTAGTATTTTAAAATATTGACTTTTTTTTAAAAATACATCATTATTTCTAGAAAGTTTTTAATTTTGATGACTTACAGGATCTTTATTTTCATTAGAAAACATATTTGTTCTTTTACTGTCGTTCTTTTTCCTCCCAAAAACGTATAAAATAGATGAAGTGTTTCAAAGCTGCGTTCACAAAGACTCAGTCATGTTGTGTTTCAGTGTCACAGCTTTGTGTGCCGCTGTCAGATTTCATCTCAGTGTATTTTCAGCCGTATCAGATGAACTGTGACACTAAAACTGATACGGCCGATTAATCCCCTTCAATTGAAGATGTCAGTCACTTATTTCAACCCTCTGGATGGAACCAGATCACATCCCATTCAGGGAGGAAACAAATGGCGTCAAACTGTCAACAATTAGCAGGATGACTTCAGACACTCAGTTTGTCAACACTTTGGTGCTGAGAAAAACAATCTATTTAAAGTCAAACGAGCAAGATGGTGGCAGATAAAGACCAAGATGGCGGCGTACGAGAACCAAGATGGCGACGGTTAAAGACCAAGATTCTGGTCCTAGTGGCAGCTCGTGGGTCGGTGCTCCTGGTGGCAGCTCGTGGGTCGGTGCTCCTCCTGGTGGCAGCTCGTGGGTCGGTGCTCCTGGTGGCAGTTCGTGGGTCGGTGCTCCTGGTGGCAGCTCGTGGGTCGGTGCCCCTCCTGGTGGCAGCTCGTGGGTCGGTGCTCCTCCTGGTGGCAGCTCGTGGGTCGGTGCTCCTGGTGGCAGTTCGTGGGTCGGTGCTCCTGGTGGCAGCTCGTGGGTCGGTGCCCCTCCTGGTGGCAGCTCGTGGGTCGGTGCTCCTCCTGGTGGCAGCTCGTGGGTCGGTGCTCCTGGTGGCAGCTCGTGGGTCGGTGCTCCTGGTGGCAGCTCGTGGGTCGGTGCTCCTCCTGGTGGCAGCTCGTGGGTCGGTGCCCCTCCTGGTGGCAGCTCGTGGGTCGGTGCCCCTCCTGGTGGCAGCTCGTGGGTCAGCGCTCCTCCTGGTGGCAGCTCGTGGGTCGGCGCTCCTCCTGGTGGCAGCTCGTGGGTCGGCGCTCCTCCTGGTGGCAGCTCGTGGGTCGGTGCTCCTGGTGGCAGCTCGTGGGTCGGTGCTCCTGGTGGCAGCTCGTGGGTCGGTGCTCCTGGTGGCAGCTCGTGGGTCAGTGCTCCTCCTGGTGGCAGCTCGTGGGTCGGTGCTCCTGGTGGCAGCTCGTGGGTCGGTGCTCCTGGTGGCAGCTCGTGGGTCGGTGCTCCTGGTGAGCAGTGAGTGTTGGAGATCTGAAGTGAGTCAGCTCAGTGACTCAGGACCAGTGAGTCTGGTGCTTTACAGTCAGACAGCTGATCCCTGCAGACTCCAACACTGCCGGCTATAAAAAGCAAAGCGCCTCAGCTTTTACAGGCTGCTCCACCAAAACATTTAATATGTCAAAATATAGAAACGTCTTTCTTCTTTTTGAAGGAACATTCTTCACGTTCTCCTACTTGGAAACGTGTGGAAGAATGAAAATATTCAAATCTTTCAACTTCTGCAGGTTTTAACATCTGTTGCGAGGGTAAAAATGGGATATGGCATAGCAACAGAGGCAGGAGGAAGAGGAGGAGGAGGAGGAAGAGGAGGTGATGAAAAGATGAAGGAAGAGAGAAACCCCAAGTATGAGCAGCATGTCTGCTATTTGTGGAGGAGACAGCAGGAGGTTCTGATTGCATGAAGACAGAAGAGAAGCAAACTGTGAGCTTGTGGACAAGTTGTCAACATGTCAATCACTTTACTAGAAACCTGATACCTTGAGGTCATAACGAAGCCTTTTCCAGGAGGCGGGGCTGAGACCATCACTGGTGATGTAACAGCATGTTCAGATTCAGAGGTCTTCGTCCCGCTGGAGAGAGGAAGAGCTCTGAGGACCAGCTGAGACACTTTTCAGCTGATTCTGGATCCAAATGAAACGTTCTTCCAGCTTTACAGCGAATCGTCTGTGACCTTTAACCTCAGGACGTTCTTCACCTTCATCCTGTGAGATTTAACCAGGAGGATCTTTGCTCTTCGCTGTATGGAACCGCATGACGACGCCCTCGGCCTAAGTTTAGATGTTCATGGTCGCTACCCAGTATTCACATCACTGACCTCTTCTTCTACTTTGTCTTCTTCTTCTGCTTCTTCTTCTAGTTCTTCTCCTTCTTCTTCTTCTT
>NW_027175898.1:17393748-17426248 GCF_023055335.1 Clinocottus analis
CATCACCCACTTTCTTATTGAGCTTTCCCTCTGCACAGAGAGCTGCATTCTCCCTCCTGACCACCAGGGGGCGACTCCCCTGGTTGTATAGAAGTCTATGCTTCATGTGTTAAAGCTGCATTCTCTCTCCTGACCACCAGGGGGCGACTCCCCTGGTTGTATAGAAGTCTATGCTTCATGTGTTAAAGCTGCATTCTCCCTCCTGACCACCAGGGAGCGACTCCTCTGGTTGTATAGAAGTCTATGCTTCATGTGTTAAAGCTGCATTCTCCCTCCTGACCACCAGGGGCGACTCCTCTGGTTGTATAGAAGTCTATGCTTCATGTGTTAAAGCTGCATTCTCTCTCCTGACCACCAGGGGCGACTCCTCTGGTTGTATAGAAGTCTATGCTTCATGTGTCAAAGCTGCATTCTCTCTCCTGACCACCAGGGGGCGACTCCTCTGGTTGTATAGAAGTCTATGCTTCATGTGTTAAAGCTGCATTCTCTCTCCTGACCACCAGGGGGCGACTCCTCTGGTTGTATAGAAGTCTATGCTTCATGTGTCAAAGCTGAATTCTCTCTCCTGACCACCAGGGGGCGACTCCTCTGGTTGTATAGAAGTCTATATAAGTGACTCTACTTCTCTCTTGATGTATTCCCTCAGTAAACATTGTAAACATCAGTTTATGTCTCAATCTCTAGTTTCTAGTCTTCTTCTATACAGCATGATGTCATTTGGTACATTATGGTCTGTTAGAGTCAAACAGGCCATAAAGCAGGGGGCGCTTTAGGGGCGGGGCCAGAGGACCAGAGGAGTCATCACATTGATAATCACATCATCTTTCTGTTGTCTCTGTTTCTCTGGTTTCTTTCACAAGCTGCTGGTTGCACTGTGAGCCTTGTTGTTGTTGTTGTTGACGATCGGCCTCAACAACGACGACGGGTTGACGGTTTCTCCGCCGGAAGCGCCGGCGGCTTGAGTCCGCGGAGGCGGAGTGGGCGGGTCCAACCTCCCCGTGACGCCCGGCGGTCCGGCGGCCGGCGACCGGCCCGCGAAGCAGGAAAACATGGCCGCCAACTGCAGCCGCACCTCCTTCTGCCAGAAGGCGTACACCAGCGGGTTGATGAGCGAGTTGGACAGGCCCAGCAGCCACAGGTGGTTCTCCAACACGCTGGTGAGCGCGCAGCTTTCGCACAGAAGGTGCACGATGCAAACCACGAAGAAGGGGCACCACAGCACCAGGAAGCAGCCCACCAGCACGCCCACCGTCCTCAGGGCCTTGACGTGGCTCCAGTATCGGGTCCTCAGCTGCTGGTGGTGCTGGAGGTGCTCGCAGCGCTGATCGTTGGACGTCCTGGAACCGGCTTCCCTGACTTGGCAGATCTGCTTCTGGTGGCTGCAGGCGATCTTCAGGATGTCCAGGTAGATGTACAGGAACACGGAGAGCACGGGGAAGAAGCAGACGCTGAACAGCACGATCATGCCCACCTGGTGGATGACGGAGAAGAAGGCGCAGACGCCGGCGTACCCGTCTGCCTGCAGCTGCCGAACCATCACTGAGGACACGAGGTTATTGACACGTGACGCGAGGAGAAGAACGTGAACTACTGCGATAAGTTAAGGAAAAGATCGTAAAATACTTCGTACAGTTTAAGCAACAAAACATCTTGGTTCGGTTTGGGAAAAGATCGTAAAATACTTATTTCAGTTCAGGAAATCGTATAATATCGTAAAATATTGTAAAACACTTAGTTAGGGTTTCGGAAAAGATTCTAAAATACTTTGGACGGTTTGAGCATCAAAACTTCTTGGTTAGGTTTAGGAAAAGATCAGGAAATATTTCGCTAGGTTCAGGCGACAAAACTTCTTTTGCTAGCTAGCTAAAGTAAAACATTAAGGTTTAACTAAGTGGCTTAACTGAAGTATGCAACTTACGGCACAACCAGTCTTCCAGGTATAGCTACGACCGCTCTATGAGGTTTTGTCCAGTCTCACCTGGCAGGAAGCCCATCGTGAGGGAGCTGATCCACAGAGCCAGCAGGAACCCGACCGCCGTGCTCCTCCCGGACAGCTGCGAGTAGCGCAGCGGCATCTTGATGGCGGCGTAGCGGTCCAGCGAGATCAGGAACATGGACATGATGGACGCCGTGCAGGGCGACGTCACGAAGGCCATGCGCATCAGACACCGGGTCTTGCCCTGAGCGGGCGGCGCGGCGGCGGTGGGCGGATCCGTGGTGGCGGCGGCGGCCTCGGTGGCGGTGGCGAGGCTCCGCTGGTTCTGGGCGACGTTGTGGTTGTTGAAGTTCTCCGTGGCCAGGCCCGTGATGGCCACGCCCACCAGGGCGTCGGCCAGCGCCAGGTTGAGGACGAAGCACCAGCTCTGGCTCCTCTTCCGGAGCAGCAGCTTCAGCAGAGCGGCCGCCACCAGCAGGTTGGTGGAGACGATGGAGCAGGAGGCGACGCTCAGGATGACGCCCATCGCCCGCGGCCTCACGTAGCCCGGCACCGCCGCCGGCTGCTCGGGGGTCATGATGACGGCGAGCTCAAATGCCACACGTTGCTGACGGTTTAAGCTTTTAAGGGTAGATCCACAACGCTGGCTGGCATTGCCGTTACGGCCGTTGGCTCAAAGAACTAAAAATATGGAAGCAGTCCAGGAGCTCCGGACACGTGGCGGCGCGTCATTGGCTGAGCGGCGCCGAGCCGGTGCGATGAAGAGGCCCGTGTGGTCGATCCGGTGTCGCGTGACGTCTCCACGGTGACTCATGTCAAAGTTTCAGTTCATGACGATCCGTTCGCTCGAACATCCACGATGTCACCGTGAACCTCGCCGACAAACACAGAAAGACAGAAAACACTCAGAGCGCTATCAGCAGGGCTCGCTTGTTCCCTCCCTCTCACACACACACACACACACACACACACTGTCTATAGACACACACAACAGCACACACGCACACGCACACGCGAGCCCTTCCGCTGCTCATCAGTTGCTGCTGCATTGAATCTTGTTCCAGCTCCCAGCAGGAAAATCTCTATTCCTCAACATCTGCTGATAGTTTTTAATAAAGAATATAAGTTTTAAACTAAAGCTTGGTTTGTGTGAATGTGCCGTGAAGTGCTGAACATGAACATATCTTTATTTAACATGTGTCCATTAACACAAGAAGATAAAGATAATAATTAATCGAGCTTGAAGATCTATGATGGAATTTTCCTAATTGATTAATTTAATTAAGACAATCTTTTTTTTATTTTGTATGTTGTTTCATTTTTATTTATTTTCACATTTTAGAGTCAAAGGTTTGACAGACGCATTGTTAGATGTCTCTAATCTATTGACTCCATGTTTTTAATAAAACAATGTTGTATAAATGAAAACCCTTCAGGATATATGAAGCGGCGTGTGTGGTTGAGTTAAACTCTAACCCGGCAGACATCTGGCCCGACGGACCGTTTTCCACTGAGATTCACACACAAACACATCTGGTTAATGACGCTTTCTCATTAGCTGCAAACACTCAGCGCATCGCCTGGCAGAGCGCAGCAGCTCCAGGCTGCAAGAAACACAGATATCTCATCTCTACTCAGCCCCGATGGGCTGTTGACCAATGAGCTTCCGTTTATTAAAGGTACAGTGAGCGAGCTTTAACCGAACCAGGACCAGAACCAGGACCGAGAGGAGGCTGTCAGACCCGGCTAAATGAGAGCTTTTCTAAAGGGACCCTGGTGCTCAGAGACACGACCGCTTCTGTCCACAGGGGGCGCCAGAAACCACACA
Source organism: Clinocottus analis (assembly GCF_023055335.1). Lineage (NCBI taxonomy): Eukaryota > Metazoa > Chordata > Actinopteri > Perciformes > Cottidae > Clinocottus > Clinocottus analis. The sequence goes on from NW_027175898.1 coordinate 17,397,513, forward strand.
CATGGAAGTTCCTCGTAGTGACTTTAGCTTTTCGTGACTCTTCATCTGAAGCCCGTCATCGGATCAGAACATAACTTTAGTTTGTGATCAAACACCCGCGTGGCGAATGACGTCATCAGCCTCAACTGCACTTTGTTTGTTCAGCGCTAACTAGCATGTTAGCACACCTGGAACCTGGGAAACAGCATCATCGTTACTGTGTTTTCATGATCTCCAGGTCAGACTTCTCACGTGAACGTTGTCAACATGAGTTCACGACCTCCATCTCCAGTTTGACTTCTTGTTTCACGTGGGAAACGACCAGCGGCCTCGACAGTCTTTACACTTCCTGGTTCCTGGACTACAAAGCAGTACTTCCTCGTTTAGATCGTCTTACTTTGCTCAAACTGCAATGACACTTGTGTCATGAAATAATTATGAATAAAGCTCCACGATTTTGAGAGAAAAAACAAAGAAAACATTAAATAAACGAAATGTTAAAAAAAAGGAATCGCATTGAGCTGCAAAACTTCAATTCTTTTGTGAATTCACCAGAAATCAGCGCTCCAGTCTTTGTGAGTCTTTGTTATCTTTAGGAAAAGGTGCGTTTGTCATGAATCAGACGCTGATTTCATGACCCGCTGTGCAAAAGAACCTCAAAACCTCCACACAACAATCCCAGGAATGTCATTCAGCCCTGCTAGACCTTTCAGGACCTTTCAAAACAAAAGCGTGGGTCAGCAGTAATTGTTCCCCGGGTGCCCGGCAGCACCCACAGGTTCCTGTTTACACCTCTGCCCAACGCCGCCCTCCAAGCTGCTCCACCGAGTCTTGTGCCTCCACCTGGGATCCGATTCCAAGAAGCCGGAGTTTCATTTCATCCAAAGTGACGAGTTTTTTTATCCAGTTTTTGGAAGATCAATCGATCAGGAATAATTCTTCTCCACCGGATTGTTAAGGTGATGATGATGATGATGATGATGTGTGAGTGATGTTTTCAGGGTGTTTGTGGTCTGAAGTGGACGTAGTCATCACGGCGTCACCCGTTGGTTTGTGGATCTTTTAAAACTGAGTTTGGGCGATTTCGCCGTCGCCATCTTGGATTACAGCCCGTTGCCATTCTGGTTTTTTGTTTGTTTGTTTTTTTTACCATATTTGGAATGTGGATGTAGCGGCAAGAGACCTGTCAATCACAGTAAGCCCCGCCCCTAAAGCGCCCCCTGCTTTATGGCCTGTTTGACTCTACCAGACCATAAAGTACTAAATGAACATCATGCTGTATAGAAGAAGACGTGAAACTAGAGATTGAGACATAAACTCATGTTTACAATGTTTACTGAGGGAATACATCAAGAGAGAAGTAGAGTCACTTATATAGACTTCTATACAACCAGAGGAGTCGCCCTCTGGTGGTCAGGAGAGAGAATGCAGCTTTAACACATGAAGCATAGACTTCTATACAACCAGAGGAGTCGCCCCCTGGTGGCCAGGAGAGAGAATGCAGCTTTAACACTTGTGCATGAAGTGGTATCTGCATGAAGCATAGACTTCTATACAACCAGAGGAGTCGCCCCCTGGTGGTCAGGAGAGAGAATGCAGCTTCAACACATGAAGCATAGACTTCTATACAACCAGAGGAGTCGCCCCCTGGTGGTCATTGGAGCATGTGGTGGTTTTAAGAACATGCTGCATCGTCTCGTGTTTAGACACTGATTGCGTTGCGTTTGTGTTTCCTTCAGACTGAAGATGTCCTTGAAGCGGCGGCTGCTGTCCATGTTGTTGTGCTGTGTTTACTGCGTGGCTTCGCTCTTCTGCCTCCACCCGAACCGCAGCAACTGCTTCTCCAACGGAGCTGGGTGAGTCTGCGAGTCAAACAGTCACAAACATTTTGGGTTTTTGAGTATTTATATGTAGACGTTAATATATTTAAAACATATAAAAACACACCGTTGCGTGCATGGTTGTGTAGTTTCCTCTTCATCCTCTATTAAAGGTTGTTCTGCAGGGAACGTTTACTAGGAAGCCTCTCAGGGTTCTACCTAGAACCATCACAAAGGGTTCTACCTAGAACCATCTGTGAAGGAAGAGTCCTGCTTAGTGTTTTTGAGTCACACTTTGTGTTTTTTGACAATACATTTTTTTTGCCCCACTCATCTGCAGTAGTGTCCTCTCTCTGAGGATCCTGTGACACTTCTCTTCTTCTTTGCCACCCCTCTTTCTCTCTCTCTCTCTCTCTCTCTCTCTCTCTCTCTCTCTCTCTCTCTCCACGTCCACTCTGTTTACTTCTCACTCTTCTTCTTCCTTTCCCTCAGGAATATGGCGTCAGTCGTCCAGCAGCTTTACCAGCGCGTCGTCCGCCTGCTGCGCACCGCTCTCTGATCCGATCGGCCTAAATGTTCACACCGAAAACCAAGAACATTTCTTTTACTGATGCATTGTGGGTATCTGCTGTGTGAGATGCGGGTTGAAATGCTTTTTGCGGGGTTAACTACAAGCTTGGCTGCTCTGCTGAATGAAGGTTAAAGGAACAGACGTGTAGCTTCTCGAGGTCTTCACAGGTCCAACCTTCTGGTAAAAAATTATTTTCAAGAAAATATCAGATTTTTAGGGATAATCCGAGTCAATCCAAAATGCAGTGGAACATATGCTGCCACTCCATGGAGCCCCCACTGCCGCTAACTGCACCGCCTGGAGGAATATGAACTGATTCAGCAATGAAAACAAGTTAAAAAGATAAAGATAGAAGCTGAAGTGTAAAAGTGAACCGTGACATCACCTGGTGACCCGGACGCAGGAAAACTAAATTAAGAAACAAACACTGTTTCATCCAAATGCTCTCAACAGACCTGCAGAAGCTAGTGTAGCATAAACGTGCTAACGCTAGTCAATTATCTGCTAGCTTACTCTGAAACGTGTTTTAGAAGTTTTAGAAAAGTATATCTCCTTCCGTCCTTTATGGTATAGGAGTATATTAAACAACGTTTAACCACGATGAGCTACAAATCTACTAAACCCGCCTCAACCAGGAACATCTGGAACCAATGATGAGTTCATAGCGCAGAGACGAAGAGTCGTCACAGCCTGGTGAGCGCTAAACGAGGCTACGCTACGATTAGCCGGTCCTCGTTCGAGGGGCGGTACAAAGACGGCCAGTGAAGACCTCCACATCTAAAATCCACATTCACCCTCTTTATTTATTATTATTATTAATCAGGGTAATTCATTTTCCATTTTATTTTATGAATTATATTTCATCTTATTTTTATATTACAAGTTGTGTTTAATTTTCTATCTTATTTTCCATTAATTACGGTTTCTGATTTTATATTCACTCTCTATTTATATCCTTCATTGTAAATCACTGTGTGCTTTATTTATTGTATTTAAGTTGCTTTGCGAATAAAGTTTAATATTATTGATGTCTCTATTATTATTATTATTATTAGTAGTAGTAGTAGTAGTAGTAGTAGTAGTAGTAGTAGTAGTAGTAGTAGTAGTAGTATTACTCAAAGTCCCAAACAAAAGAGTTTAAAGGACATGATGGGAGAAAGGAAGATAACTGATCAACGGGAGTTCACTCACTAACCGGCAGGTGGCGGTAACGAGCGAGTCCGCTGCCGTTAAACCTCTAAGAGAAGAAGAAGAAGAGAGGAAGAGGAGGAGAAGGAGAAGAAGAAGAAGAAGCTCGTTTATTTGACATTAGCTGAAATGATAAGCTGATAGCGGACAAGAAGTTTTCTTCTACTTTGTTAAAGTCGCGCTGCGCGGGAAGTCATGCGGAAGCAGCGCAGGTAGCAGCGCGCGGTTCTCTGGACTCAACAGGTACGTTCCGTGACATTTACACCGCGGTTTACAGTTATAACGGCCATTTCTAAATATATGAAAACACACGGTTTTCACTTGTTTTTTTTAATTCGCACATCAGCGAAACATTGAAAAAAAATATTAAAACATCATCTCATTTAAATTTCGTGACAAACGTTAGCGGCGGTGAATAACTTTCAGTGAATTTTTCGCCTTCAGCGAACGTCGCGTTCGCGACCCCGCCCCCTCACCGGCGCATCAGCCAATGAAATCGCTCAGGAATAGTTTTTTGATTGACCGGGACTCTCGGCCAATGGCGAGCCGCCCTCTCGCCCGCTCCCTCCCCGCTGTGTTTCGGCGTCTCTTTCCGGCGCAGTTCGCTGGGGGATGCTGAAGCTGAGCAACCGCGCTGATTTGTAGCATCGCATCTCTCGGGTGCCTGACTGTTTTATCGCCATGTTGTTCCGTCTGCGGCTGCAGCACTGCGTCGACCTCTGCCTGGGCGGCCTGCTGCTGTGCGTGGTGGCCGGGCTGCAGCAGGTGGACGCCGCCGCCTCCGCAGAGATGGTCAACTTGAACTGGGAGCCGTTCATCTACGGAGGGATGGCCTCGATTGTCGCAGAATTCGGTAAGCTACGTGATGCAGCCCTCATGCACAGACCTCCACTGTCATGGCATGTGTGTAGACACATATAGATTTGTGTGTTTTATTATATATACAGAACAACACAGCAGCACTTTTTTATTTGCAGGCGCAGAAAAAATGTTGCATCAATGTTTTTTATTCGTGTAGAAACCAACAGGACAGACACACTGGAGTTATTGTGCAGCGCTCTCAGAGTCAACAGTTTAGAAAATGAAAACACACTAAAATAAGAAAGAACAAAATATAAAATATAAAAACACTGTACATGCGATGGTAATATGTACAAGAAATGTTGTAATATGTACATAAAGGTGGAAATATGTACACTTTTAGATACAGTGGTAATACATAGGTTGTTCCTAGATTGTGAAAAGAGAGAAAGGGGAGAGTTATTCAGGAACATTGCATGTTTTGAGAGGTGGAAGAAAGAAAGTTCAGTGTTGATATTGCACCTTCATCAGAAGGTCTGTGATCCTGTTTCATCAGCTTTGAGCGTCTCAGCTCTGTGCTGCAGAAGAACCTGACTCACAGGTTACACACCGGCTGCTCGTTCCCCAGAGCGCCGTGTCGACATTAAACTGTCCGTTAGCAGCCGTCAGGTTGGGATCAGATGTATAGAGGTACGCAGGTACCGTGCTGCAGGATGCATGAGACGCATTACCCACGTTGCACCTCTTCTTTTGCTAATCAAGGTATTAGACAAATGTTTTCCTTATAAAATTTCTTTCCTTATAAAATGTCTCGTGCTCTGACTTTGATGCACAAAGTGAGAACTGGGTCAACTTGACAATATTGGGTGCAAAATATCCTCTATTCACAGAATCATTGTCACCTCTCTGACTCCACCACATGTAATCTTTCTCTTCTGTTGCATTGTTGTTGTTGTTCTTATTCTCACGTTTGTGATCCTCAGGAACGTTTCCCATTGACCTGACAAAGACTCGCTTACAGGTCCAGGGTCAGTCGCAGTACACGGAGGTGCGCTACAGAGGCATGTTCCACGCCCTCTTCAAGATCGGCAAGGAGGAGGGCATCCGGGCGCTGTACTCCGGGTACGAGGCTTTAAAAGTTAAAACACACTCGTTGGCTTCTGAAGGAACGTTCCTCACGGAGGAACTTGTTCACCAACACTTTCTTTGACTGAACGTGCTTCATAACATGCTGACGCTTTCCTGCGTTGTGTTTCGCTGAACAAAAACACACAATAAACACAAGTATTGGAATTAATTTGGTGTTCCTACGACGACTCCAACAGGGAAAAAAAGGTCTAGAGCCTCTACGCCTGGACGGCTGTACCGCATTAAGATGGGTAAAGGTCCTGTGTGAGGCAAAGTACTCTGAAAGTACAATAACTGGTGTACATAGTACTCTGGTATTGATTCATGGTTTGCTTTGATTGAGTGAAGTTAAGTATTGTGAATAGTTCAAAGTGAAGGTTTGGAGTCGGCTTCCCGGCTCTTTAGTTAAAGACATTAGAATCACATCCAGACTCAAAGACTCACTCGAGTCGTTCCTTCTGTCCACGAGCTCGAGCCGTGACGCTGGATGGCGTGTTGCTCTGCACACGTCTGACCTCTGGGGTTAAAGCTCACGAACACGCTTCCCTCCTCAGGATCTCCCCGGCGCTGCTGAGACAAGCTTCTTACGGCACAATCAAGATCGGAACCTACAACTCCCTGAAGAGGCTGTTCGTGACGCATCCAGAAGGTGGGCCTAAAACCTATAACCTGACACCTATGACTTAAAACATATAACCTAAAACCTATGACTTAAAACGTATAACATATAACCTAAGACCTATAACCTAAAACCTATGACTTAAAACCTCAAACCTATAACCTAAAACCTATGACTTAAAACGTATAACATATAACCTAAAACCTATAACCTAAAACCTATGACTTAAAACATAATCTAAAACATATAACCTAAGACCTATAACCTAAAACCTATGACTTAAAACCTTTAACCTGAAACCTGTCCTCTTAAAGCTGTGAGTCTGCACAGGAGGAGACTGTACGGAGGTAAATGTACAACAAATGTTTTCACTTGAAAAAAAAATATGAACCTGGAAAAAAAAAGTTTTGTTGTTGAACCGAATTCAACAATGAATTCAAAATGTAAAAATAACTGAATGAAAAGTTTTTGGGGGTTGAATATAATTTTGATTCTTTTCTTTTTTTTTGGTTAAAAAAAATTATAAAATATATTTTTTTGTTTTTCAGTAACAGATTTTATATTTTCAACTTTTTTTGGTTAACTTTTTTTTTTTGGTTCAAATCTTTTTTTTCGGTAAGTTTTTTTTTTTGGTTTAAATCTTCTTTTTTGGGGGCTAAAAATAAAAAAAAGTTCAAATCTTTTTTGGGTTGATATTTTTTTTTTTGGTTCGAATCTCTTTTTTTGGGTAAAAAATAAAGTTTTTGGTTCAAATTTTTTTTTGGATTCAAATCTCTTTTTTTTGGTTCAAATCTTTTTTTCGGGTAAAAATGAAAAAAATAGGTTCAAATCTTTTTTTGGTCAATTTTTTTTTGTTCAAATCTTTTTTTTTGGGTTCAAATCAAATATAAAAAAAATAATTAAAATTATATTTAACCCCAAAAAACTAGATTTTTCAGGTTGAAATCTTTTCTCCTCGTGAACAAAACAAACAGCTGAGAGTTTTACCAGAACAGAAACCTTGAAATCTCCAACAATAAGAAACGTGTTTCTCCCTCAAACCAACAAACAAACCAACAAACAAACAAACAAACAAAGCAGCACAGGAGGCGGTTTGAGAGCTCTGAAGTTACATTTACTCATTTCTCCTGTTCGACCTGAGACCCAACAGACCTCTGAACATCCAGAGCTGAAGCTTCTGAGTGTGTTCACCACCATGAGGACGCTCCGTGTGTGTGTGTGTGTGTGTGTGTGTGTGTGTGTGTGTGTGTGTGTGTGTGTGTGTGTGTGTGTGTGTGTGTGGTATTATTAATATTTGTTGTCTCTTTCAGACGAGACGATGGTCATCAACGTGTTCTGCGGCGTGGTGTCTGGAGTCCTGTCCTCGTCTCTGGCAAACCCCACAGACGTCCTCAAGGTGACCCTGAAGGCTCCGCCTGCAGCAGCTGTACTCAATCAATTAATTAATCAATACCAAGATCCATTTCATCACAGAGGCACTTCCTTAAAGATTCACATCCACAAAACATAATGTGATTTTTTTTTTTGTATCAATGTAATATTGCTATAACAATATATTAATGATATATTACTATACATGGTTCTTTAAAGAACCAGAAATGTTGTCTTAAAGAACCTTTTTTTTTATAGATTGTTTGAATAACTATTTACTGTTTGTGTGTCTGTTTGTGTTGCAGATCAGAATGCAGGCGCAGGGCAGTTTGCTCCAAGGCAGCATGATGTCCAACTTCATGAACATCTACCAGACGGAGGGAACCAGAGGGCTGTGGAGGGTGAGTGCTGGGGGAGGGGCAGGAGACCTGTCAATCAGCCTGTAGCCCCGCCCCCAAAGCATCCCCCACTACACAAACTCACTGAGGGAATACTTTAAGAGAGGAGTCATTTAAATAGACTTCTATACAACCAGAGGAGTCGCCCCCTGGTGGTCAGGAGAGAGAATGCAGCTTTAACACATGAAGCATAGACTTCTATACAACCAGAGGAGTCGCCCCCTGGTGGTCAGGAGAGAGAATGCAGCTTTAACACATGAAGCATAGACTTCTATACAACCAGAGGAGTCGCCCCCTGGTGGTCAGGAGAGAGAATGCAGCTTTAACACATGAAGCATAGACTTCTATACAACCAGAGGAGTCGCCCCCTGGTGGTCAGGAGAGAGAATGCAGCTTTAACACATGAAGCATAGACTTCTATACAACCAGAGGAGTCGCCCCCTGGTGGTCAGGAGAGAGAATGCAGCTTTAACACATGAAGCATAGACTTCTATACAACCAGAGGAGTCGCCCCCTGGTGGTCAGGAGAGAGAATGCAGCTTTAACACGTGAAGCATAGACTTCTATACAACCACAGGGTCATCGCTTCCATTCATAAAAAGCGAAGCGTTTGTTGTTTTTATAAATACTTTCATACTTTTGAATGCAGTCAGACTCATGGTCTTCCTCCTCTTCCTCCTCCTCCTCTTCCTCAGGGCGTCATCCCCACAGCGCAGCGAGCGGCCATTGTCGTCGGGGTGGAACTTCCTGTCTATGACATCACTAAGAAGCACCTCCTCCACTCGGGCCAAATGGGAGACACCATTATGACGCACTTCATGTAAGTTTAAACTCTTCTTCATCATCATCATCATCATCATCATCATCATCATCAGGCTGTTTGGACCGCTCCGTCCTCCTCGCCGCTCACCGCCTGCTCGCCTCCCTCAGCTCCAGCTTCACGTGCGGCCTGGCCGGCGCGCTGGCCTCCAACCCCGTGGACGTGGTGCGGACGCGCATGATGAACCAGCGGGTCTCGTCGGGCGCGCCCATGTACAAGGGAACGATGGACGGGCTGATGCAGACCTGGAGGAACGAGGGCTTCTTCGCCCTCTACAAGGGCTTCTGGCCCAACTGGCTGCGGCTCGGGCCCTGGAACATCATCGTATCCTTCAACGCCGGTAAAGCACGGGGTCATGGGGTCGGCGCCTCTGTGGGGTCGGACCACAGAGACGTCGAAAACCTGGAAACGTCATGGAAATATTAAATATAGTCCTTGAAAAATACAAATTTGGTTAAAAGTCACGGAAAAGTTATAAAAAATTAAGTAAATATTATTCAAATTTGGTTTAAAGTCATTGAAATTTGAAAAAAATTGGGAAAATTTGGTGAACAAATATGGAAATTTGGTTAAAAAATGTCATGAAAAATTGGTTTAGAAAAATTATGGAAATTTGGTGAAAAGTCATAAAATTTGGTAAAAAAAAACGTTTATGGTAATTTGGTTAAAAAAATATGTAAATTTAGTAGAAAATGATGTAAATTTCATTTTGTTAAAAATATGTAAATTTGGTGAAGCGTCCTGTAAATCCGTTGGTCGGACTGAGTGAACCCTGTTTGGGTCAAAGCGCCCAAAAGAAGCGGCCATGTTGAACCTGAAACCTGTTCAGAGTGACGATGACGGTTTTTCTGACTTTTTCCTGAACGCGTCTCCAGTTCTTCATCACCTTCGAGCAGCTGAAGAAACTTCCTCTTTAACGGAGCAAAGTGAGACTTCCTGTGTGCCGCCGGCGTCAGACGGGTGTGAGCACGGCAGCGCCCGCCGCCACGCACACGCCAAGATCATGCCAACGACAAAACACGATTAGTTACCGGCCCCATGCTCATCCCACTCGTATGTTTCCCTCTTCTTCTTCTTCTTCTTCCTCCGCGGTGTGTTTTATTTATTCGTCTCGCTGGCGGTCTCCGCTCTCGGCGCTCCATCGGCAGCTCAGCGTTCCCGCTGCAGCAGAAGAGGCGAGAGGTTACTGAGCTGGAGGGTCAGCGCGTCAGAACGTTGAGATCTGTTGTATCTGATGTGGAACCAGAAGGTTCCTCCACAGCGGTTTCAGCCTTGAAGCCGGTTCGTTCCCAGAAAGTGACGCGACACGTTTGTGTGTTTTGTTGTATTTATTGTTTGTGAGAAGCTCTGAACGTTTGTGATGTTGAAGTTTTTCTTGAGAACAGAAATCTGAACCAAAGTCCTTGAGCCTCGTTCACCACCAGGTGTTCTCCTCTGTCTTCAGTCCTCGTGAGAGGTTCACGGTTCCTCCAGGTGCGTTTCATGCTCTCCTCGTCTTTAGAGCTGGAAGATCGTTCATTCTTCCATCTTCCTGCAGCAGACGGTCACATCGCTCCTGCACAGACTCAGTCCTCCTCGTCTGAGGCCAAGAGAAGAACGGTTCCAGCTGCGAGATTTTATTTTGAAAACGTACAATAAGTTCTGTTAGTGGCACGCGTACGAAAGCTAACTTCAAACAAGTTATGTTTTAAATATATTTATGAGTGTGTAAACAAGAGTTAGACGCATGCTGCGTGTTATTTACAGTCCACCAGCAGCAAACCTCTTCATGCTTCAAGTATTTAGTTTGTTCCAATAATTTGAAGGCTTTTATTTTGTTAACCGTTAATCTTTTACAGCAGATCGAGGCCGAGCAGAGTTGCCGGGTATCACTCGATGTTTCTGTGTCTTCATCTGACATGTTGTGTATTTATTACTTCCTGCTTTGTTTATCTTCATCTGTGAAGACACTTCCTGACTTGTTGTTTTTTGTGTTCACGCTGACGGCAGAATCCCAAAATCAAAAGCGATTGTAAACGTCTCGAGTCACCAAAATGTACATTTTATCATCTCAAAGCTTCTGAGTTGAGTTTCCTGTTTCTGAACTGTTTCCTGTTGCAGCTTTACGTCGTCTTTACATGACGTCGGCGCTCTGACTGCACTGATGCCTTCACACACTCCACGTTTCGAGCAGAACTTGTCCTGTTTCATGCAGACGAGCCGTGGACAGACACAGAGGTGCACACAGTCACTCACGTCACATGATCCTCTGCTGGAGGCAAACGCATATGAAGGTCATTGCATAAATAAATTACTTCCCTCTCGTTCTGCAAAAAAAAGAATATTTGCACTCACTTTGTGGGCGTGTCCTTGCTGTGACATCATCAGCTGTGACATCATCAGCTGTGACATCATCAGCTGTGACTTTGAGACGGAGCAGATTCATATTTATTTTCTTGTAACTAGTTTCTACACTGAAAGTTCTCAATCCTGAAGTTGAAACTTTAAAAACAGTTTCAGTGCACCAGCCATTTGGGGCATTTTACTTATTTATTTATATATATATATATGTCTATATATATAGATATAGATATATATCTCACCTAAAGGATTATTTGGAACACCTGTTGAATTTCTCGTTAATGCAATTATCTAATCAACCAATCAGGGCAGTTGCTTCACTGCATTTAGGGGCGTGGTCAAGACAATCTGCTGAACTCTAAACTGAATGTCAGAATGGGAAAGAAAGGGATTCAAGCAATTTAGAGCGCGGCATGGTTGTTGGTGCCAGACGAGCCGCTCTGAGTATTTCACAATCTGCTCAGTTACTGAGATTTTCACACACAAGCATTTCTAGGGTTTACAAAGAATGGTGTGAAACATCCAGGATGCGTCGGTCTGTTGATGCTGGAGGTCAGAGGAGAACGAGCCCACTGAGTCAAGCCGATAAAGAGCAGCTTTGACTGAAATAACCACTCGTTACAAGCCAGCTATGCAGCAAAGCATTTGTGCAGCCACAACACACACAACCCTGAGGCGGAGGGGCTACAGCAGCTGAAGACCCCACCGGGCACCACCAGGGCTGCAAAGGGGCGGACATTTTCCGGAAAGTTTCCACGGGAATTTGGGGAATTTTGAAAAAAATCAATGTGCCTAAGTTTTTTGCAAAGCATATAACAGAGAAGTTAAATGTGGTTGAGAACAAGACTCTGCAGGCCGAGCTCAGCTGGACCCAGAATGCAGCTGGTTGAACATCGTCTGCAGAAACATAAACATAAAACGTTCTGTTGTTTTTGACGTCTTTGTCATCAGTGTTGCGTCTGAACGTTTCAGCCTTTGGAGAGTGAGAGAGCGCCGAGTTGTGTAGAGGCCGAGAGCGGTACTGCAGCCAGAGATTTACATTACAGCTGCAACATATTGAACAAAATAACTGAACTAGTTCATTTGTTGGAGCTGTGAACTTAGTTTAAAATGTTGAATTATGGGCTATGAACTGAACTAGTTCATGTAGAAAGTGAACTTTCCCAACTCTGTTTGTCATTAGCATATTGATTACTTTGTAAACTGAAGCCATGTTCATTTAATACCAAGTTTATTTGTATGCAGTAGACTTTTTACAGCAGTAGAGTATGAAGTATGTACGTCCACACTAAAGTACACCATCACCTCCTTTATTCAGGGCTTTCTGAATGTCAAAAAGTCATTTTTAAAAGTTGTATTATAAATGTTTGCATGCATGTCTGCTTATGACAAGATAAATTCAGTTAAATTACGCCAAATTTCCAGTTAATTCCCGTTTATTCCCGTGGAAAGTTTCCAACTTTGATTATTCATGGGTTTTGCAACCCTAGGTATCACTCGTCTCCACTACAATTTGCAAGAGCTCACCAAAATTGGACAGTTGAAGACTGTAAAAATGTTGCCTGGTCTGAGTGTCTCTGTGTGGACGTTCAGGCGGTAGAGTCTGTAGACTGAACGAGAACATGAGTCCATCCGGCCTGTTCCCACTGAGCGGGCTGCTGGGGCTGTGATGGTGTGGGGATGTTTTCTTGGCACACTTTAGGGCATCGTTTAAATGCCACGGCCCACCTGAGCATGGTTCTGACCCTGTCCATCCCCTCACGGCCACCATGTTCCCGTCCTCTCATGGCCACTTCCAGCAGGATGATGCACGAGGTCACACAGCGCCACCATTTCACATTGGTTCCTTGAACATGACGATGAGTCCACTGCACTGGACCGGCCCCAAAGTCACCAGATCTCAACCCAGTAGAGCGTCTTTGGGATGTGGTGGAACGGGAGTGTGTGTGTGTGTGTGTGTGTGTGTGTGTGTGTGTGTGTGTGTGTGTGTGTGTGTGTGTGTGTTACAGTTGCAGAATTTATTTATTTTCTGACTTTTTTTTTTAAGAGTTCTGCTTTTCATGTTGATCTATTATTTGTTTTTATTTGAGTTGTTCCACTGGCAGGTTTATTTAAATACGTAGTTAAATCCACATGTATTGTGTTTTGATTTGAGCTGTTATAGTCCTCTGAGTCGTCGACATTAAAGGAATACTTCACCTACAACATGACCATTTATATATCAATTATTCACATGTGTAATCTTGCATTATTCAACAAAACTTTCTGTTTCTCTCAGACACTGAACCAGAATCAAAAAACGGAGAAAAGTCCTGATGCGTTTGAGTCAATGAGAGAAGAGTCATGGACATACAAACAACACTTCATTAGTTTTACTTCAATAATGTCTGTTAAGTCACTATAACATTGTGTCTCCTTTGTGTATTCACACAAAAAAATTAAATAAGCGCACAATTCTAAAAACGTGAAGCTCATGTTTAAAAAACAACTCCTGAACACAATTAACTGTTTTGACTCAAATATAATTCCTAAATCAAGCGAAACACTTTAAGGTTTGAGAAAAGATCTGCAAAGCGTCTCAAGGGCAGATTAGTCTCAACCAGATTAAGGGATGTTGTAATTTGGGGCAGTAGATATATTGTTTACTGGTGAATGACAGAGGACCGAGACTGGAGCCTTGTGGGACACCTGAACTCACACAAACCTGGATGGGAATCTTAAGGTCGTCAACTTTAAGGGTGAAGTGTTTTCCTTCACTTATTTACCATGATGGTTTCCCTTCACCTCTATTTTATGTTCCCAGTAAACATTTAAGAGTCTCTGGTTGAACATTTCCTGTTTCACAGCGACGAGCTCGAGTTGAAAGCTCCAGAAATGAACCTTCAGTCGTAATGTTTTGATGAAGTGACCGCGATCGTAAAGCACTTTATATTTTATGAAAGCAAGCTTTTGATTGGTCGAGAGACGGGGAGCCTCAAGAGAGTGTGTGTGTGTGTGTGTGTGTGTGTGTGTGTGTGTGTGTGTGTGTGTGTGTGTGTGTGTGTGTGTGTGTGTGTGTGTGTGTGTGTGTGTGTGTGTCTTGCTCGATGGCTTCATGGACTTTTCAGTGATTTTGAGTTTTTCTACTTTTTATCAATTTAATGTTCACTTAAATAAAATCCACGCTGTGATTGTTTCTGTACCAGTTTGTGTGTTCGTGCTCAGCTTCCAGGGTTTAATATTTTAAGAGGTCTCTTTTATTCCATGTGTTTGTGTCTGAACGGTTTTTATTGATCCAGAGTCTCAACACGTCCAATAAAAGGTTGTTTCACTACGGGGCTTTTTTTCTTTATTCCACTCATATTTGTGTACATAGCGATTGTTTTTGTCACATAAAGCAAATATTAAAGGCCCAAAAAGTGTCCTATTTGTTTTATTTCAGAACGAGGTTGAGCTCACGGAGGATGTACCAGAGTGATGATGAAGAAGAGGAAGTGCATAAAAATGTCTGTGAAAAGATGGAATATATATATATATACATATATATATATATATATATATATATATATATATATATATATATATATATATATATATATTGTGTGTGTGAGAGAGAATTATTTAAGAAACTGTGTGTGTGTATATATATATATATATATACATATATATACATACACACAAAAGAATTAGAAGGTATAGATATTTTAAAAAATATTTTTGTATTTATATGTATTTTAGTTTATATATATATATATATATGTATAATATATATATATATATACATATATATGTATAATATATATATATATGTATATATGTATATATGTATATATATATATATATATATATATATATATATATATATATATATATATATTTATAGTCTAATCACACACACCCAGGTGATGTAATCAGGTGAACGGGCAGCAGGTGTGTGTGTGTCTGTCTGCATTAAAGCTGGTGAGTCGTCGGCGCTGCAGAGTTTTAGTGTGTGACGCGTCAGCAGCAGCAGTTGTGTTGACGTGTTGCTGTGTAACTTTTATTTGTCTGCGTTCTCTCAGAGCTGCAGCAGCAAATCTGTTTGCTTGAGTCCCGGCTTCCTGTTAGTTTTATGTTCCTTTGTTAGTTTTCCTTCTACCTTTTATTCTCCGTGAGGGTTTTTGTTTCTTTTTCTTTGTGTTTTTAACAATCGGGTTGTTTCGTTGCGCTCGGGGTCAGAGGTCATGAAGGAGGAGATCGCCGCCGCCGTGTTCTTCGTGGCTCGGCTGGTGAAGCGATACGGACGCCTGGACGCCGACGGCAGGGAGCGCTTCGCCGCCGCCCTCACCTCGGTTCTGTTTGAGAAGTACAAGAACCACTGGCACCCCAACACGCCCAGCAGGGGGCAGGCCTACAGGTCAGCTGCTCCTCCAGCCTGTGTGTAGGTTAGAGAAGACGGAGAACGTTCAACACCTGAACGTCCTCTCAGTGAAAGTGGACTTTGATAAAGTGAAGCAGAACAAAGTTACAGGGCTCTGAAATTTGCACTGAGGCGCCGTGGAGGGTTTTTAGAAGTGCGTTCTCTCGCCGCTGAGGCCGTGTTGTGTGTTTTCCGCTGCAGGTGTCTCCGTGTGAACCGGCTGCAGCTGCAGGACCCGGTGCTGCGGCGGGCCTGCGACCGGAGCCCGGCTCGGTACGAGGACCTGGGCCTCCCGCTGGAGCTGACGGTGTGGGTCGACCCCGGAGAGGTGTCCTGCAGGTCAGGCCTCCACCCATCCAGACTCACTGTTTCATGGAACTCAAAGTGAGCTTCTGTGGTGGAAAATGGATTTTCTGCTACCGGTCTTTACGCTAAGCTAATCTGCTAGCTTCATGTTGTGAGCGCACAAATTATCTGCAAGGAAGTGAGCAGGTTTTTCACTATGAAGCCAATATGCTCTTTGTTAACAGTGGAGATCCAGCAACGCTGACGGATGTTGAAATGAGACCATCCGGGTACGAAACCTCGTATCTTCCAAATGAAATGTCACTTGTGCCATTTTGTAGAAGAAATGCAAGTAGTAGTTTATTTTGAAAGAGTCTCCTTTTCTCAATTGTTGCCATAAGTGGTGAAAATACAGTTTTACAAATGCGTTGACAAAATGCCTGTAAGGCTCTGAAGCTACGCTGACGGTGTTTTGGGACATTTTCACTCCAACGAGGTCTCGCTGGTTCTCGCATCAGGTTAGATAAAGTAGCCAAATTAGCGAGACGAGCTAACGGCGGTGTTTGTGACGTATAAAGTAGTTTCTTTATAAGTGGTTTTGGTCTCTGCAGGTACGGGGAACGCAGCGCTCCGTTCTGCGTCTCCGTGGTGAGCGGTTCCCGCCGCGCCGACGGCCACTTTTCCCGCCTCATCCACGAAGCCGTGGAGCGGGCGAGCCTCGACGTCCAATCAGAAAGCTCCTCGGACGAGGAGGACGGGAGCGCCGACAGCAGCAGCACGAGCAGCGGCAACCTGTCGGCCCTCTGCGCTTCGGCTTCGGCCGCTCCCAGCAACCCCGAGCCCAAAAGCATCCCCACGGTCAGCAACCCCAACAGCGTCTACCGGGTAAGACGCCGCTGCACGAACCTGGCTGGAAACCATTTAGCAAATGGTGACCGGTCTGGAGTTTCACTACAGAGTCGTCAGTGTGGTCGTCTGGCGCTAGAGTCTGGTATCACAGTGAGACAATTATGTTCAGTAAAACTAGTACGTTTTATCTTATTAAATATCTACACATTTCCAAACAAAAGTGAACATTTGATGACGCCAGCTTGAAAAGCATTGCTGCTAGCTCCCTAGGTAGCCAACTAGCGCTGCTGCTAGCACTGCTAGCTCCCTGCTACTGCCTGCCGCTTCTCCAGTTGTCTGGGAGCTAGCGAAGAGTCCGTGAAGAGCTAGCAGCAGCGCTAGCTGGCTACAGCGGGGAGCTAGCAGCAGCAGCAGCGCTAGCTGGCTACAGCGGGGAGCTAGCAGCAGCAGCAGCGCTAGCTGGCTACAGCGGGGAGCTAGCAGCAGCAGCGCTAGCTGGCTACAGCGGGGAGCTAGCGGTGACACCCACCGACAGTAATACAAAATGTGTTCTCCATGTTTCTGGTTATAAAATGAAGTTCTGAATGATGTATAAACATAAATGAAACTAAAGTTTGGATGTGAGAGCGACGGCCTTCAGGAGATCGTTTTGTCAAATTTATTTGTCGCTGAAGGTTTTTTCGGTGTCTTCTTGCTCGTCTCGTCCTCAGTTCAGTGAGTTCACGCCGGGCGCCCCTCAGACGTGGCTCAGGGACAAGAGGAAGGCCTTCGCTGCCGACGCGTTCCCTCCTCACGCTCCTCCTCCGGTTGGAGGTTCGACCTCCCAGTTCTCCGTCCAGAACCAGAAAGGGTTCAAGCCCTATCGCGCCTCCTTCACCTTCGCCGGGCCGCGCGTTGACAAGTACCACTGGGTCAGCAAAGCCCGATAGGAGCGCCTCCGACCTCCATCGTGAGCGTCAACGCAGCACTTGAAGAAAAAAAAGATTAAGGACAGTTTACTTTGCTTAAAAGCATAAAGAGATGCCTATTCGTATATGATTTAAGTGTTAATGATTTAATGTCATGCTGTTTAAGCATATTTTAACTTTGAAACTGTTTCACCTATTTTAAATGATTATTCATTCTATGTGTTTTTGTTTTTAATGAAAATTAAAGTAACATTTAACTGTCATTGAAAAGAAATAAATGTGTCCGTGTCAGCTCTGCTGGTTCTAAAAGAGTCTCCTTTATTTGAAGTGTTGTTGGAGGGATTTTATAAACTCTCTGTAAACTATGCTAGCTTTGGTAGCATAGCACATTTCTTCCCGTGCCTGGAGGATCTGTCGGCCTCTCGGACGTCAAAGTGTTTGAGCACTTTATGCACAATTCTACATTTCTGCAGACTTGGACAGTCAATGCTCCACAATCACTGCGTTGTTAAATACCAGTTCACCACGGTGGGGGGGGGGGCTCTGGTGTTTTCCTGCAGGAAAAATAAATGCTCTTTGGACACTTGAGCTGTCGTCCAAATGGCACACTTTTTATTTTTAGTCCGGCTGCAGCTGCTCTTCAAAGTCTGTTCTGCTGCGTTCACAACATGGCACCTTGACTTTCAGTCTTCCTCTGCTGCAGCTCAAAGGATTGTGGGTCAGAATTGCAAGAAAAAAAATAAAGTCCTGGACATAGTGAAGCTTTTTCCGGGCTGCATGTGGTATTGCAGGGGCAGTCTGATCCCCAACTCTCAGGTTTAGTCATCGAGTGTTTTAAGGTTCTCCATCTCTTAACTTTAAGTCTGGATTTCAGCCGTATTTTGCTTTGAATTACCCACAATTCATAGCAATGTCACATTAAACACGGGCCGTAAATGGCAAAGACGATCCATGAGTTCAGCCTGAAATATTACTTTACATGCAAAACATGAACATGTGTTAATACACCAATCAAACATTTAATTTAGTTATTGAAGCCGTTTTGACAACAGAGTAATGTGTCATAACGTACGTCGCTCTGACAGCCTCGTGCTTTTAGTTTTGCACCTCAGACTTGTGACCATAAATAAAACGGGATTAGAACCTCTGGTTGTATAGAAGTCTATGCTTCATGTGTTAAAGCTGCATTCTCTCTCCTGACCACCAGGGGGCGACTCCTCTGGTTGTATAGAAGTCTATGCTTCATGTGTTAAAGCTGTATTCTCTCTCCTGACCACTAGGGGGCGACTCCTCTGGTTGTATAGAAGTCTATGCTTCATGTGTTAAAGCTGCATTCTCTCTCCTGACCACCAGGGGGCGACTCCTCTGGTTGTATAGAAGTCTATGCTTCATGTGTTAAAGCTGCATTCTCTCTCCTGACCACCAGGGGGCGACTCCTCTGGTTGTATAGAAGTCTATGCTTCTCTCTTGATCTCTAGTAAATAACAGTACAGCTACACAGAGGAGGAACATTAGGTATCTCTGGTCTTTGGTACAAAACTAAATCATGAATCATGAAACAAAAAGGTGCCAACATGGAGTGCAAATACAAACATAAACATGAGTAATGTAAACAAGTGTTAAGTGGTATCATACAAAATATACAAGTGTGTGTGTGTGTGTCCCAGAGTAGAGAGTTGTGCATTAACTACAGTGGGAAAGAAACTACAACCATGTGTTTCATCACTGATCCAGATGTAAAATCTATCTGGTAAAATCTGCAGACCAGCTTCCAACGTCACAGCGGCAAGAAAAGAATTGAAAGTTTCGTGAGTTGTGACTGAAGTCATCACAGTCTTATGTTTTCACAAATAAATGCTCTTTTGAGCAATTATAGGAGCTGTGCAGTATTCTATTCATTCAATAAACTACCCATAGACACTAGTATTTCCCGTCTGCATCTTTTTCTTCTATTCGAGGTAACTCGTGTGTGTGACAGTAGCACCGGTCTGCAGCCGGGTGTCTCCGTCCTCTTCAGCTTTGTTACCGGAGAGAAACTGCGCAAACACTCTGAGAACCCGCAGTGTTCCATCTCCGAGGCCACTTGAGACGGTTATTTGTCTTATTTACCGATCAAAATAAACACATGTAAACACATATCGACCGTTTTCATCGCTATCAAAAGCACGCACATACGCCTGCGCATCGATTAAAATGTAATTAAATCTCAGGGTGGCGGTGAAAGCACGGGGAATGAAGAAAGGACATTTGGCTGCCGTATTTCCCTCCGCGTCACCGGTGCGTCAGCCCGTCAGCCAATAGCATCACGTGTTTAATCGCCCACCGACGCTCCGCGTCCAATCACAGGCGCCGTAGTTGCGAGGTCCCACAGCGCTCGCTCACATCCGGTCGTATATATGTTGCCACGAGTTAGCGGCGAATTTGGAGAGTGTCCATTTTGAGCAGCGAGTCGGCGTCTCTGGTATTTTTTCCCCCCACAAAGTAAGCACGCTTTTCCTTTGTTTTTATTTTCTGGTTTTATTGAAATAAAGGCGAGGGGCGCGTTACCTGACTGACGAGCTAACGTTGCCGCGTGGGATTCTTTTCATTGTGTTCGTGATCGTCCTGATTTTACACGTAACGCGTCCGCTTGTTTGCAGTAAACCTCGCTAGCTCTGTGTGTTAGCCGTTAGCAGTTAGCGGTTAGCCGTTAGCTAGCCGAAGACGTTCACGCGGTTTTTGTCCCGATTGAACGACTCGTTCGTGCTAGAAAATACACCTGACTTACATTTAGTGAGATTCTGTTTAAATGTTTTATATAATTCTTTTTTAACTTTTTGTCTGAATCAAGTCATTTGTGTGCTAACGCTAGCTGCTAGCTTGCTACCCGGGCCTGCTCTCTGTTCCGAGCAAAGCGCGGTCCGCTTGAACCCGACACACGGACCCGCTCTGCGCGGTTCACCGCTGCCGCCTCTCGGCTAACAAAAGACTGAATCCTGCGTGCAGAGCCGAAGCGTTGCAGCCGCGTCCACCAACCGTGTTTGTGTTTACCTCGTTCACGCCACGATGTGTTTCTTTATGGCTCTGAATGAGAAGAAAACAGTGAAGTGAACCGTTAGCTCGCAGAGGAACAATGTGCCGCTATTGTAGCCCCGTGTCCGCCTGCGCGGCGTCCAGCGGCTGCACGCTGTGAAGGAAAAACACGTAAACAAGACCCGCTGGAGCCATCAATGCTAACTGCACTGCAGGTTAAGGGTCCAGATGTAGGATAGTACATGCATAAACAGTCAAATGCATTAAAATGAATGAATTGGCTCCTCACATTTATCATGTATAACAGATCTGACCCCCACCCCCTTCCAAAAATTCAGACTCAGATTCACTATGCTTGGCTAAATGTATTAAAAACATTTGATCCATTTTCCCACAATGCAAGTGTAAAGCACACCATACCCCCCACACCTCCTTATGAAACCTGTGTTTGTGCTCTTTGTTGTGTGCTGCATCCTGAACTCGGCTCAGTCTCTCAGAGCCCACCGTCAGAATGGCAGACGCTGATACTCTCCTCATGGAGACATCGGACCAGAACGGCAACGAGGGGGAGGAGGACACGAACGGAGCCGAGCAGGAGCTGATGGCGGGAGAGGAGGAAGAGGAGGAGGAAGACTGCCAGGACGTCCAGGAGGCCGGCCAGGGCGACGGCCTCGGGGGCGGCCAGGGCGACGGGCTGGACATCCCGGAGGACATCCAGGAAGACATCCAGGACAACGGCGCTGAGGGCACGGAGGGAGCCGAGGGCGCCGACGGTGCCGACGGAGGGAAGATCGACGCCAGCAAAGGAGAGGAAGACGCCGGGTGAGTGTTGTGCGTCTCTGGAGGAGACGACGGCGTTGTATTCAGTCGTCACTTGTTTGTGGCAGCGGAGAGAGGAGCACAAATACCGGTTCTGTGTTTTAAAAAACACTATTTTTCTTGCTTGGTCGACATGTCAATCTGCAGGTCTAGCCGCTCTGAGAGAATAACCATTTCTCACTTGTTAACAAAAACTTGTCATGAGCTGACAGGAAGTAAACAAAGACCCAAAGACTTGCGTAAGAAAGTGAAAACCATCGAACGTTCAGACACATAACTTGTTTTTCATGTCTGTCAAAGAAAACCTTGAAACTTCATTCATACGTGTTTCAACGTGTTTAAGGGACAATAACATGATTGTTTATTATATAACATGTAGAAGGGAAATACACGAGCAGCGTCAATAATACAGATTCTCAGTACATTATGAGGATTATACGAGCCGTCGCACTCGACTCATGTTTGTACATTTTGTTTCTTGACTTAAATTTACTGAGAACCAGTTTTACTTTAAGCTGAATTATACGAGCGACGTCAGGAACCTTGTGTTCCTAATAAAGTTTAACTTCTTTGTCGAACTTCATGAACTTTCAATGTCACGGACAGAAAGAATGTCAAGCACCGACGGTGGGAGAAGGAAAGAGATTTGAGTGAGACGCTGCAGAATAAATACACGTTCTCCTTCCTGTGTAACTTTTAGTCTGGAGGAACGCGACTAACAGCAAGGTGTCCGTCTGCGTTTGTAGGAAAATGTTCGTGGGCGGCCTCAGCTGGGACACGAGTAAAAAGGACCTGAAGGATTACTTCAGTAAGTTCGGCGAGGTGTCGGACTGCACCATCAAGATGGACTCCAACACCGGCCGGTCCCGAGGCTTCGGCTTCGTCCTCTTCAAGGAGGCCGCCAGCGTAGAAAAGGTGAGTCTCGTTCACCGCTAATCACTTCTTCTTCTTGTGTTGTGTGTTCGGCGACCTGAAGGTCAGTCGACACATTGTTGGTCTAATGAGTTTAAAATGTAATGTTTTTTTCTTCACAGTCTTGTTGAAGCAAACAGTTTTTTTTCATCAAGACGTGATAAATAATGTTTCTGATGAAATGCCACGAATGTGTTCAAGGACCAACAGAAAGATGAAATTCAGATTTTTATATTTTGTCCTCACCAGCAGTAACGCCGTAGTGGAGCAACTGTTTGAAGAAAACATGCTTTCCTTCCCCGTCGGTCGTGTGTGTGACTTTGTGTGTTTGTTCTATAATCCTCCCGACTCGCCTGCAGGTGCTGGAGCAGAAAGAACACCGGCTGGACGGACGTCCGATCGACCCCAAGAAGGCGATGGCCATGAAGAAGGAGCCCGCCAAGAAGATCTTTGTCGGGGGCTTGAACCCCGAGGCGACCGAGGACGCCATCAGAGAATATTTCGGAGCTTTCGGCGAGGTCAGTGCCACGAGACGGAAGTCTGTTTAAATGCCGCCGACCAAAGCTGACGGCTGTAGACTCGTGTGTCAGGACACGCGTTTGATTAATGAAGCGTCTCATGAACAAGAGGCTGATGTAAACGAGGTGACGACGCGCTTCCTGTGGGAAGCAACACTTCATTTGTATCATGAAGTCTGTCGGTCGAAAGCGTCTGAAATTAATGCATCCTACAAAAATGACAAATAATAATTAGTCAAATGTTGTGTTGTACATACATGTTGTGTTTGGATTAATAGCCTCAACAAAACGCCTCGTGTTGGTAAATCTGCTTCATCACAGATGTTTTTTAAAGTTTTAACTCGTCGTCTTTCTAGATCGAGACCATTGAGCTTCCCATCGACCCCAAATCGAAGAAGAGGAGAGGTTTCATCTTCATCACGTACAAAGACGAGGCCAGCGTCAAGAAGTGTCTGGAGAAGAAATACCACACCATCCAGGGCGGCAGGGTAGGAACCTGATCTGAGCTGTTCAGTGAGAAGAAGAGCTCTGTACAGAGGGATGTGTGATTTAATCCCACAGCAGACGCTTTAAAAAGCATCAAGAGAAAAGTCTTTCAGGGCCGCACTTAAAAAAGCATTTTAAACAACACATAACGTGTTAAGATGAGATAATCTTTTGTCCTGCGGTGGGTAAGTTACAGGATTACAGCAGCAACGCACACAAGAGACTCGGTAAATAAAGAAGGAATATAAATAAACAGTAAAGAATACTACAATAGCAATATTAAATATACAGACAGAATAAAGAAAGTATTTCAATGCATTTCTATTGCACCAGATAAACGTAATTAAAGTGATTAAGATGTGATTTTTGAGAAATAACATAATTCCTGCTCGTTGAACTGCAGCGACGTGAAGAATACTGGCAGGTTCCTGTTGGAAGAACACGTTTCACTTTCACTAAATAACTGAGGATGAGTTAAAATGCAGAGAAGCTTCCTCGCTGACTGAAGGATCAATGAAGATGATACATCTGATCGTCTTCATTGATCCTTCAGCAAACGTTTACTCACGAGGTTTTCCTCTCTGCGGCATCAGGATGCTCACGTGTGTTTTTGTGTGTCTGTTTGTGTCGTCCAGTGCGAGCTGAAGATCGCGCAGCCGAAGGAGGTGTACCAGCAGCAGCAGTACGGGACGGGGCGCGGCGGCGGAGGAGGTGGAGGCGGAGGAGGAGGCGGTTATGGAGGCCGGGGAGGAGGCCGAGGGCGCGGAGGTAAGGAAAGAGAATCTTCTGGATTATGAATGAGCTGCCACGCACTCTGTTGAACAACTTGGACTTAGTCTCTTTACTCTTCAGAAACTCAGAACCATTGATAGCCATTCATGTTTTCACATAAAAGGTATTTGTCATGGCGGGAGATTTATAACATTTAACAACAATAGAGTGCAAGAAATACAAGGAATCTACAATAAATACCACATCAAAATAAAGTGCACAGATAACAGTCCTTAAAGGTGAAATGTAACTCTAATGTGAAAGTGGATTAAAACTGTCCAGGCCTGGAAAAAACAATCCCAAAAGTGGTGTAAACGTGTTATATTCATGTGTTCATGACGTTCATTCAGTTATAAATAATGAATCTGCTTTTAAAAGAAAGAGGCTCAAAATGTCAGCAGCATCCATACAGGCATCTATATAAATGTTTATTCTTTTAATAAACTATTGTCTCTCATTCATTTGAGTCATTTAAGGTTTACTGTATGCTTTGAATCCTCATTGTTAGTTTAAATAATGAAATGAATGAAAAGTACTTTATTAATCTCCAAGGAGAAATTTTTACTACATTTTATCACTTTGTACTGTTCACACACACATTTCACACAATGTTTGCTCATGAACATTTGGTTATACGTCCTGGACTTTTGGTCAGACTGAATGAACCTTGTGCATAACTCCATCCCTGTGAATCCATAATAGAAACAGAAGTTACATAACTAGCTTCGCAGGTTAAATTGAGTGTTTTGTGGCTTGTGTCTCAGGTCAGGGTCAAGGCTGGAACCAGAGCTACGGAAACTACTGGAACCCGGGCTACGGCAACCAGGGCTACGGCTACAGTGGATACGGAGGCTACGGCAACTACGACTACTCTTCTGGCTACTACGGATACGGCCCCGGCTACGACTACAGTGAGTCCGCGCTGACCTGTGTGCCGCTCGGAGGCCGTCGGGTCATAATCACTATTTTATATTGCTGTGAAAACATCTCCTTACTAACTTTTAGTAGAGCTTGAACGCACCATAACGAAATGCAACGTTAGCCGTTAACTCCCGCTAACGTTAACTGGCGCTCCTCCTGCAGAGTTCAACCATAATGTGTTGCAAAGTTTCACACTGGTTTTAAAGTTTCACCGGGTTGTTGTGACGGTCGGTCTCAGATTATTATTATTATTATTATTATTATTATTATTATTATTATTAATATTATTATTTATTCTGAGGAGTGAATGTTTTTCACAGCTTCTGGTTGAACGGTTTATTCGCAGCCGTTTAGAATGAAATCACAATTTTATGATTTGGTTTCTGACTGACGCGTTCGTCACACGTGATGCGTTCGAGGACCGTCAAAGATGCAAAATCCTGACTGTTTTTGCTCAAATAGAAAACATGCTTTTGGGGGTTAAGATGTGTCCGTGTTTGACCCGTTTGTCCCCCTACAGACCAGGGAAACGGCAGCTACGGGAAAACTCCAAGACGGGGGCCACACCAGACCGGCTACAAGCCATACTGATGATCACGTGGCTGCGCAAGGTATGTCAACGTACCTGTACTGAAACGACATGAGGCCACGACTCAGCGTTTAACATCTGATCGTCTCAGTAAAACCTGAGTAACGTTAGCAGCACCGCTAACGCATAACCACTTGGCTTGCAATTTATTAAACTGTAGCGTTAATACTAGAATAAATCTAGTAGTTGGAAGGAGATGTTTTCACATGAGTATAAAATGGATATTGAAGATGAATTGTGAGCTTTTCAACTTTCCAACGCACTTCATACACTTAATACTCTAACTTAATTAAGAATGTCTCTAAAAATACTCTCATTTCATTGTCATTTCAATTGTGTGTAACATTTATTACATTTAGTTTACTGACTTCAGAAATAACTTAATTTTTGGACGATGTTGAGGTGAAGCACAAACGATGTTGAGTCATCTGTGTGCGTAATAACTGCATTTATATCAACATGAGAAATCATTTATAGATATGAGTTGAAAATTTAAGAGGACCCGAGTAACTTCCTTGTGGAACACCGCAACAAATTTTGCTGCTATTGGAGGGGAAAAAACTGTTATGTTTGTCCAGAGAAGTTATTCTTCTTTATCCAAAGCAAGAGTTACTGTAAAGGCCAACAAGTGTATTTATTAATGAGTTAATGACAGCAAGCGGACTTGGAGGAACGAGACAAAGTTGTTTCTGAATGAACTGCTGTGTCGTTCCTTTAGGACTCCAGTGATCCAGTGAGACCGACGGCTGGATGGAAACACTGACTCGACCTCTTTTATGACAGAAGACCATTTGTACAGAAAACATCTGAAATGTAACTTTTTTTTCTTTTTTTTTATCCTTTCATTTTTAGGTTTTACTTTTCCCTTTGGTGTTTTTTGTTTTGTTTTTTTGCTCTCGTCTCCCCTTCCACATTTCCATCAATGGAAGTGTAATTTTTACTGTACTTTTTGGTACCCGTTTTTTGATTCTAATGTATTGTAAGGCTTGTATTTTACATGTTTGCTGGCTTTACAGGTTGAAAATCTTGGCGCTGTAAAGGAGCTTTTTTTGACAAAATAAACAGTTTTCAGTAATTTTTTTTTATTTTTTATTTTTCTCGGGGGGTGCTCTGATGCTTCCAGGTTTCAGGAGGAGGAAGATGAGGAAAGTGGTTTGAAAAAAAATGAGGGTTTAAATTCAATTGTCAAACATTGATTTTTCTCTTGGTCTTTTGTCGCCACATGATCCGAAATGTGAAGCGCAGCTCAACGATCTGGTTTCATGTTCCCTCGTTGGGTCTTTTTCTTCTCCCCTTCACGTGGAACCCAGTGTACCAAGATAATTTTAACTCTTATTCCTTAAATCTACGACTGCCTGCACGCTTATTCCTTCCCGGACGTTCTGAATTCACAAAAGGTATTAAAACATTTGGACAGATGAAATAGGGGCGGGGCAACCAATTATTCAACCTCATGCGGCTGTGGCATGACTTCCTGTTAAATCTACATACCGTTTTACATAACAAGCAACGTGTTTAAGTTTCTCTGCTGGTTTAGTTTGTTTTTTTTGTTTGTTTTTTTTTGTCAAGTGTCACTGGTTTTTTAGAAGTAACCGCTTTGAAGTTAAATGTCTGCTTAGATTTTTCTTTTGTTTTTTGTCTTTTAAAGACTTTCAGACCACTGGAGTCTCCTCGGCTAGTGTCTCTGGCAATTTATTAGTAATAAACATTCTCGTTTGTAATATTTTTGGTGTATTTCTAATGTTTAATGTTACTGTTAATTCTGGTGCTGACGGAAACGGTAGCTTTTTTTTTTTTTACCTTCTGGTGCTCGTACACTTGAACATTATTCAACAGTTTACATTAACTTAAGTTATTAGAAAGTCAGATTGTTTAAGGGACGTTTTTTTAACCAAGTTAATTAGATTGATTCTCGACTGAATTATATATATTTTGTTTGTCTTGTTCAAGTCGACGTGTCTTTGGCTGTGTGAGATTTGTTACAGTCAGTTATAGCAGGTCAGTGAACGCCTCTCTGGTGAAGCCTAAAGAGTCTAAATGAGACTAAACGTCCTCTGAGCTTAGAGGTGTGCTTCCTCCTCTAGCCTAATGTTGGCTTCTTACTACTCTTCACACATCAAAGTTACCTTGTGAAGATCCTGATGACCAGAAATCTGTAAGTATCATAAATGTTTGGATTAAGTTCCACAATGATCCAATGAAGTTTAACTTCATGTTGGACACAAACACATCCTGCAGCTTTCTCTCATTTAAACAGAACAAATAGTTATAAATAAACACAGTTTTAAATGTGTTCAGAGCTCCTCTGCAGCTGAACGTGCAGCGCTGGAGATCATCTGCATATCATAAATATCTGGAATAAACACGTTATGTTTCTGCAGTTCAGGGAGAAAATCCAGCTTCCTAAATGTCAAATTTAGCCGGCCGGGGGGTTAACATGCATAGCAGAAGTTCAAGGTTGTTTATTTGCATTCGAGCAGAGACCAACAGTCCAGACACCCTGGAAGTATTGTGCAGAGAGCTGAGTCAACAGTTTAGGAAATAAAAACAGAAATATATAAAAAAATACTAATGGTGTAACATGTACAGAAAGGTGGTAATATGCACAAGAAAGGCTCAGTGGTTAGCTTGCCAGTCTTTAAATCAGAGGATTGGAGGTTCGGCTCTGCTAGTCCATGTCGTTGTGTCCTTGAGCAAGACACGTAACCCCTAAAATGTACAAGAAATGTGGTAATATGATACTTTTAGATGGTTTAAAACAAGTTCTCAACAAAGAAGAGGGCAAATGTTTATAATAAACAGTAATAAATAGTCCTGAGTGTTGTTCCTGGATTATGAAAAGGGGGAAAGGGGAGAGTTATGTGGGAATATTGCACATTTTGAGAGATGGAAGAAATAAAGTTGTGTGTATATTGCACAGTTATAATATTGCACCTTTATCAGAAGGTTTATGACATGATCCCATGTGCTCATGCTACACTCACTGGCTTTGTGGTTCTCTCCTATAGAACCGCTGGAGCAGTTCTGATAGTTATTTAGTACAGAATGAACAGACCGGGAGATGAAGTCCTGAAGAGAACACTTTGTTCTGTTTCATTCGCTGCTCAGCCAGAGGGTTGTGGGTTTGTACCCTGTCGCCTTCCCCTGCCCCCAGTGTCAGCGGCTGTTTACATGATTATTATAACTTTTATCCATGTTTTTTCTTTGCATTGCCTTTGTTTAATCCACACAAAGTGTCCATGAATGCAACATT
>NW_027175898.1:17431248-17446248 GCF_023055335.1 Clinocottus analis
CAGGAGATATTTACGCGTTGCTTCTATTGAAGCCTCCGGTATTAAAACAAAGACGTTATCTAACCCGACAGCACGGCTCAAACACAAAATAAACGACTAGCTAACGAACTAACGACAACGGTTAGCCTAGCTGTTAAGTTATTGTACACGCAACGCGACTATACAGTTGCATACCAGAGGATACAACGGGCTGCACCAGACATCCTCAAACATCTCCGTGACTTATTGAGAGGCGTAATAATTGCGCGACACAACAAATCGATAATGAAATTCGTTGCCAACTTTTTTTTAAAATCGATTTTTATCAATTTTATCGATTTGTTGTTGCAGTCTTACACATTACTACTTTGCAGTTAAATATTTAACATTTATTCCAACACTTTGACATAATAAGGACATCCTATTAATAAAACTGAGTATATATATCATGTCACATACCCCTCCGAAAGATAGTCCTGAACCTGACTGATGATTTCAAATGATAAATTCCCCAAACCAAACTAAAAGCTGTGTACAAAGGCACAAAATCAAAAATACACACACACACACACACACACACACACACACACACACACACACACATTCACAGAGTCCAACCCCCCCCCTCCCCCCCCTCCTCCCCCCCGTCCTCCTCCCCTCAAAACTATGTCAAACTGCATTCATCAACTACAGCCATGTTAAATTTATATGACGGAAAAAAAAACTCCGGCGAGTCTTCGCAAAGAAGTCTCTGTGGCGCAATTGGTTAGCGCGTTCGGCTGTTAACCGAAAGGTTGGTGGTTCAAGCCCACCCAGGGACGAAATACTTTCTTGCTCTCCAGAGAAGCTGGATGCATGGAATTCTATTGGGCCCTGTGCAAAACCTCCTCATAAGTTCCTGCTGGATGGTCAAAAAGTATCATTTGTGAAAGATGTTGTGTACCAAATCAACAAAGCATTTTGCCTTTCTCTTATTTAGTTGCTTTCTTTCCTCTCATTCTGCGGCCTTTCGAGTGCGTGGATAGGTGCGGCTGAAAATTTCTTTAAAGCAAATAGTGGTCTTTCATTCTTTGGGGCGTTTTGCAGCCGAGTGTGAAGCAGCGAGGATGAGAGTCAGAGCCTCGAAATCTTGAAACTGGTGGCTTTCCGGTGGGTGTTGGCCTCCACCACGGCTACCCTTTATCACTGGTACTATTCGTGACTTTCACAGACAGGATGTCCAGGGGCGGCCGGGGGGCGCTCAGAAGGTCAGGTTCAAGGGTTTCAGCATAGCCGCTCTGCTGTTTGCAGATGATGTGGTCCTGTTTGCCTCCTTGGACTGTGACCTCCAGCATTCACTGGGGTGTTTAGTCTCTCCTTCTGCAGCCTCTCTGCTCTACCAGCATGTTACTCTGCATCAACAACATCTCTGTTGCATGACGAGGTGGATAGGTGCGACTGAAAGGGTCTAAAAACTAATAATTACTCCCCGTCGGGGAATCGAACCCCGGTCTTCCGCGTGACAGGCGGAGATACTGTCCACTATACTAACGAGGAGGAACATGTGAGCATTTGTGGTGCTGCGCGAGTATGGGTTGCAGTAGGAGCTGTGTTCATACCCACGGTATTAAGTCATACACGTTCTCGGTGGGTGCTGGCCTCCGCCAGGGCTGCCCTGCAGCCAGGGGGCGCGCAGAAGGTCAGGTTCAAGGGTTTCTGGACAGCTGCTCTGCTGTTTGCAGATGATGTGGTCCTGTTTGCCTCCTTGGACTGTGACCTCCAGCATTCACTGGGGTGTTTAGTCTCTCCTTCTGCAGCCTCTCTGCTCTACCAGCCTGTTACTCTGCATCAACAATATCTATGTTGCATGACGAAAAAAACTATGCCCAACAGCATACATCAACTATATCCGTGTTACAGTCACATGACGAAAAAAAACAACCTCCCCCGAGTCTTCATGAAGAAGTCTCTGTGGCGCAATTGGTTAGCGCGTTCGGCTGTTAACCGAAAGGTTGGTGGTTCAAGCCCACCCAGGGACGAAATACTCCTTTGCATTCCAGAGAAGTTGGATGCATGGAATTCTATTGGGCCCTGTGCAAAACCTCCTCATAAGTACCTGCTGGATGGTCAAAAAGTATCATTTGTGAAAGATGTTGTGTACCAAATCAACAAAGCATCTTGCCTTCCTCTTATTTAGTTGCTTTCTTTCCTCATTCTGCGGCCTTTCTGCTGCGTGGATAGGTGCGGCTGAAAATTTCTTTAAAGCAAATATTGGTCTTTCACTCTTTGGGGCGTTTTGCAGCCGAGTGTGAAGTGGCGAGGATGAGAGTCAGAGCCTCGAAATCTTGAAACTGGTGGCTTTCCGGTGGGTGTTGGCCTCCACCACGGCTACCCCTTATCACTGGTACTATTCGTGACTTTCACAGACAGGATGTCCAGGGGCAGCCAGGGGGCGCGCAGAAGGTCAGGTTCAAGGGTTTCAGCATAGCCGCTCTGCTGTTTGCAGATGATGTGGTCCTGGTTGCCTCCTTGGACTGTGACCTCCAGCATTCACTGGGGTGTTTAGTCTCTCCTTCTGCAGCCTTTCTGCTCTACCAGCCTGTTACTCTGCATCAACAATATCTATGTTGCATGACGAAAAAAAACTATGCCCAACAGCATACATCAACTATATCCGTGTTACAGTCACATGACGAAAAAAAAAAAAACTCCGCCGATTCTTCACGAAGAAGTCTCTGTGGCGCAATTGGTTAGCGCGTTCGGCTGTTAACCGAAAGGTTGGTGGTTCAAGCCCACCCAGGGACGAAATGCTCTCTTGCTCTCCAGAGAAGTTGGAGGCATGGAATTTTATTGGGCCCTGTGCAAAACCTCCTCATAAGTACCTGCTGGATGGTCAA
The DNA here is from genome assembly GCF_023055335.1 of Clinocottus analis. NCBI lineage: Eukaryota > Metazoa > Chordata > Actinopteri > Perciformes > Cottidae > Clinocottus > Clinocottus analis. The sequence goes on from NW_027175898.1 coordinate 17,434,104, forward strand.
AAAGTATCATTTGTGAAAGATGTTGTCTACCAAATCAACAAAGCATTTTGCCTTTCTCTTATTTAGTTGCTTTCTTTCCTCTCATTCTGCGGCCTTTCTGCTGCGTGGATAGGTGCGGCTGAAAATTTCTTTAAAGCAAATATTGGTCTTTCACTCTTTGGGGCGTTTTGCAGCCGAGTGTGAAGCGGCGAGGATGAGAGTCAGAGCCTCGAAATCTTGAAACTGGTGGCTTTCCGGTGGGTGTTGGCCTCCACCACGGCTACCCTTTATCACTGGTACTATTCGTGACTTTCACAGACAGGATGTCCAGGGGCAGCCGGGGGGCGCTCAGAAGGTCAGGTTCAAGGGTTTCAGCATAGCCGCTCTGCTGTTTGCAGATGATGTGGTCCTGGTTGCCTCCTTGGACTGTGACCTCCAGCATTCACTGGGGTGTTTAGCCTCTCCTTCTGCAACCTCTCCGCTCTACCAGCATGTTACTCTGCATCAACAACATCTCTGTTGCATGACGAGGTGGATAGGTGCGACTGAAAGGGTCTAAAAACTAATAATTACTCCCCGTCGGGGAATCGAACCCCGGTCTTCCGCGTGACAGGCGGAGATACTGTCCACTATACTAACGAGGAGGAACATATGTGAGCATTTGTGGTGCTGCGCGAGTATGGGTTGCAGTAGGAGCTGTGTTCATACCCTCGGTATTAAGTCATACACGTTATCGGTGGGTGCTGGCCTCCGCCAGGGCTGCCCTGCATCACAGATCCTGTTTGTGACTTTCATGGACTGGATATCTAGGGGCAACCAGGGGGCGCGCAGAAGGTCAGGTTCAAGGGTCTCTGGACAGCTGCTCTGCTGTTTGCAGATGATGTGGTCCTGTTTGCCTCCTTGGACTGTGACCTCCAGCATTCACTGGGGTGTTTAGTCTCTCCTTCTGCAGCCTCTCTGCTCTACCAGCATGTTACTCTGCATCAACAACATCTCTGTTGCATGACGAGGTGGATAGGTGCGACTGAAAGGGTCTAAAAACTAATAATTACTCCCCGTCGGGGAATCGAACCCCGGTCTTCCGCGTGACAGGCGGAGATACTGTCCACTATACTAACGAGGAGGAACATATGTGAGCATTTGTGGTGCTGCGCGAGTATGGGTTGCAGTAGGAGCTGTGTTCATACCCTCGGTATTAAGTCATACACGTTATCGGTGGGTGCTGGCCTCCGCCAGGGCTGCCCTGCATCACAGATCCTGTTTGTGACTTTCATGGACTGGATATCTAGGGGCAACCAGGGGGCGCGCAGAAGGTCAGGTTCAAGGGTCTCTGGACAGCTGCTCTGCTGTTTGCAGATGATGTGGTCCTGTTTGCCTCCTTGGACTGTGACCTCCAGCATTCACTGGGGTGTTTAGTCTCTCCTTCTGCAGCCTCTCTGCTCTACCAGCCTGTTACTCTGCATCAACAATATCTATGTTGTATGACGAAAAAAACTATGCCCAACAGCATACATCAACTATATCCGTGTTACAGTCACATGACGAAAAAAAAAAACCTCCCCCGAGTCTTCACGAAGAAGTCTCTGTGGCGCAATTGGTTAGCGCGTTCGGCTGTTAACCGAAAGGTTGGTGGTTCAAGCCCACCCAGGGACGAAATACTCCTTTGCACTCCAGAGAAGTTGGATGCATGGAATTCTATTGGGCTCTGTGCAAAACCTCCTCATAAGTACCTGCTGGATGGTCAAAAAGTATCATTTGTGAAAGATGTTGTGTACCAAATCAACAAAGCATCTTGCCTTCCTCTTATTTAGTTGCTTTCTTTCCTCTCATTCTGCGGCCTTTCGAGTGCGTGGATAGGTGCGGCTGAAAATTTCTTTAAAGCAAATATTGGTCTTTCATTCTTTGGGGCGTTTTGCAGCCGAGTGTGAAGCGGCGAGGATGAGAGTCAGAGCCTCGAAATCTTGAAACTGGTGGCTTTCCGGTGGGTGTTGGCCTCCACCACGGCTACCCTTTATCACTAGTACTATTCGTGACTTTCACAGACAGGATGTCCAGGGGCAGCCGGGGGGGCGCTCAGAAGGTCAGGTTCAAGGGTTTCAGCATAGCCGCTCTGCTGTTTGCAGATGATGTGGTCCTGGTTGCCTCCTTGGACTGTGACCTCCAGCATTCACTGGGGTGTTTAGTCTCTCCTTCTGCAGCCTCTCTGCTCTACCAGCATGTTACTCTGCATCAACAACATCTCTGTTGCATGACGAGGTGGATATGTGCGACTGAAAGGGTCTAAAAACTAATAATTACTCCCCGTCGGGGAATCGAACCCCGGTCTTCCGCGTGACAGGCGGAGATACTGTCCACTATACTAACGAGGAGGAACATATGTGAGCATTTGTGGTGCTGCGCGAGTATGGGTTGCAGTAGGAGCTGTGTTCATACCCACGGTATTAAGTCATACACGTTCTCGGTGGGTGCTGGCCTCTGCCAGGGCTGCCCTGCAGCCAGGGGGCGCGCAGAAGGTCAGGTTCAAGGGTCTCTGGATAGCCACTCTGCTGTTTGCAGATGATGTGGTCCTGTTTGCCTCCTTGGACTTTGACCTCCAGCATTCACTGGGGTGTTTAGCCTCTCCTTCTGCAGCCTCTCTGCTCTACCAGCATGTTACTCTGCATCAACAATATCTATGTTGCAAATATTGGTCTTTCACTCTTTGGGGCGTTTTGCAACCGAGTGTGAAGCGGCGAGGATGAGAGTCAGAGCCTCCAAATCTTGAAACTGGTGGCTTTCCAGTGGGTGTTGGCCTCCACCACGGCTACCCTTTATCACTAGTACTATTCTTGACTTTCACGGGGGCGCTCAGAAGGTCAGGTTCAAGGGTTTCAGCATAGCCGCTTTGCTGTTTGCAGATGATGTGGTCCTGTTTGCCTCCTTGGACTTGGATATCTAGGGGCAGCCAGGGGGCGCGCAGAAGGTCAGGTTCAAGGGTCTCTGGATAGCCACTCCGCTGTTTGCAGATGATGTGGTCCTGTTTGCCTCCTTGGACTGTGACCTCCAGCATTCACTGGGGTGTTTAGTCTCTCCTTCTGCAGCCTCTCTGCTCTACCAGCCTGTTACTCTGCATCAACAATATCTATGTTGCATGACGAAAAAAACTATGCCCAACAGCATACATCAACTATATCCGTGTTACAGTCACATGACGAAAAAAAAAACCCTCCCCCGAGTCCTCACGAAGAAGTCTCTGTGGCGCAATTGGTTAGCGCGTTCGGCTGTTAACCGAAAGGTTGGTGGTTCAAGCCCACCCAGGGACGAAATACTCTATTGCTCTCCTGAGAAGCTGGAGGCATGGAATTCTATTGGGCCCTGTGCAAAACCTCCTCATCAGTACCTGCTGGATGGTCAAAAAGTATCATGGCTAAAACAAACCATTGAGATAGGCGGACACACTGTCCACTATACTAAGAGGATGAACGTATGTGGGTGTTTATATTTACACCTCCGACAGGCTAGGTTTAAATATACATGTGTCTCGGGGGAATTGAACCTTAAAATATCTACATACATTCCTTGTTTAGTGGATAGTATTTAGTGGAGTATAGTACCCCATTACCAAGCTGTACAAGGTTAGCTGTTACAGATCATGGATTTAAAAATGTAACCTCACACATACACATACATGTCCCTCCTCGTTAGTATAGTGGACAGTATCTCCGCCTGTCACGCGGAAGACCGGGGTTCGATTCCCCGACGGGGAGTAATTATTGTTTCTTTTACAAATGTTTAATATATTTGCCAACAATTCCATGTTCTTAAACGTACATACACAAATTTAGCACATTTTTGCACTATTAATGCAAGATAAAATTAGATAAAGATAAAATTAAATGTTAAGGCAATGTATTTTTTTATTTTTTATTTATTCATGTGTGGATGTGTGGTGCTGTATTCTAAGTCATGTGCCCCACGTGTCACATAATATGTATATAAATGACATGCCTTTTTAAAAAAAAAATCTTTACGCCTTTTGATAGCCTGGAATTATGTCCAAGGTGTTCTCTGCCTGCGTTTCCCCCGTTCCCCTCCCCCGTCTCCCTCCCACATGGCCCCCTGTTCCCACACGGCCCCCTCCCTTGTGGCCACCTCACCTGTTCCCCTCCTCCGTAACCTCCTCCGCCGTTCCCCTCCCACATGGCCCCTCCTCACACCTCGCCCCTTCCCCCAAGTCGTAACAGGGTTGTCCGTCATAGATAATGGACGGTTGTCGGGCTATAACATGTCACGTCTCACATGTGCTTATACAGCCCTCCTCGTTAGTATAGTGGACAGTATCTCCGCCTGTCACGCGGAAGACCGGGGTTCGATTCCCCGACGGGGAGTAATTTTCGTTTTTTTTCTAACATTTGGATATCCTAAAACATTTATACATAACTGTGGCACATTTTTATCTATGAATGCAAAAGTAAAAGAAAATATTAGTGCAGTTTTTTTTCATTTCTTAGTTTTGTCTTTGTTAAATCTTCCGTATAATCTTTAAGGAGGATTTCCGGAGTCTTGTTGTCAGATCTTTATTGGCCGACGGCCTCAGTTTTTAAGTTTTGAATCCATAAATTCTTTTCATCCCGACATCCAGACGTGTGATTGTCACAACCTCCTGCTCACACACAGACAACATGGCTGACACCTGAAACATAAAGTCAATAACCAAACAGGTTAACAGTTTACTGACAGCGTTCGTAACACAATGGGCAATCCTCAAACTACAACATTGATAATAATAATCCAACAGAAGTTTGACGTTTACAGCATTGGCTCTGGACTCTAATGCATGCAGGGTTAAACAATACACCGGTATGAAACCAGAGAGGAAGCATGATCTTCGTTTTAAAGTCTGCATGAACGTGAAATGTAATATCATATAAATGCTAACTTCACAACAGTGATGCTAACATGCAGATATTTAGCAGGTAGCATGATTATCGTAATTGTGTGTGTTAGCATGCTAACTAGCAGTAAACGCAAAGTACAGTTGAGGCTGATGGTAATACTGCATTCATCCCCCAAGGACCATAAATGTGAAATGTAAAAATATAAAACTGTGGTTAAGATATTTTCACGGTGGTGGACGGACATTTCCATTCAACCTTGAACTGTACTATTTACATTTATACTTTTACTTTAATTTATTTGTGAAAAATATGCCCTAAAAAAACATAATCTCTTAAAAGTATGAAATGTTTTGTCAGTTGTACATTTTTAGGAAAGATGAAAACAAATTAGTTCATTCAATTTTTGTTAGGATTGCATCACCACGACATGAGGAAAAAACAGCTAGCAACTCCATTAACAACTTAAAAATCAAAACTTCATCAGAAAGCAAACGCATAAAGGCAAAGTAGAGAAAAACCTGTCAGCCGTAATAAAAACATCAGAAGGTTTCACATAAAAAAAAAGAAGAGTTGCAACGTTCTTCTCGTTTTCTTCTGCTGTGACATCAATTATTCAAGTGTTTTTCTCTTGAATAAACAATAAAGTTCTGGTTAGAAACATGAAACTGAAGCGATCAGAACAACAGCGGAGCCACTTTCTGCTTCCTTCAGCTTCAGATTGAACACCGGACATAGTGACCTAAATATCTAAAGATGTGAACATCACCAAGAGCCTCCAGTCATGTCGCGAACGTGGTGCGATTTTTCACACCACCCACGTCAGTTTACTCACGCAACAATAAAAAGGTGTTCACACCAAACGACAAAGGGGCTTATCTCCGGGAAAAGAGCGATCTTTTCCGCTATAGACTATGGAAGAAATAACCACTAGTTCTGCTTTATACTTGTTGAGGAAGTCACAAAAATGTGGGAACATCAAACTATCGTGACTGGGTTCATATTATCATCCGTAGTCCCACAACAGCGTCTGAATGACGGCCGCTATCAGCGCTACGTTAGGCGCTGCAACGGCAGGACGGCGGTGACGTTGGGCAAAGTTTCTCAACGCTGAAAATCTGATCTTTTAGACGAATAACATCCGATCTCTAAGGAGCGCCCCCCTCAAGCGGTCTATCCCAGGCTCATTGTGGTTGCATGCTAATAAGCCGGCTCACACGAATAACAATATGTTTTACACCACGTTCAGTGAAGATAAACGATGGGATAAAAGCAGACTCCGTGCCATGCGGATCGTTTCTCTGTTCATCAGAGATGTCAATTGTTTCTCCTGTTGCTACACATGCGTTGGTAATAATAGGATGAAAATCATAATACCCCAGAGGCCGATCTTTACTGTGATACTGAACATACAAGTGTGAGCAGACTGGAGTTCTACTTTCTAGCTTACTATCTTATAGCAGCAAGTTTATACGACTCGTCCTCGTGAGATCAGATAGGCTATCAGACTATATTTAATATATATGGCCTGTTGCAGTCACGCTTTACAATATTAGCTTTCTCCTCTTCTTTTACCTTTGGAGAGAGCCAGGCTAGCTCCAGCTAAATATTTAGCATAGAGATGTGAAAAGTGGTATCAATCTTCTTAGCTAACTGTCAGCAAAGCAGCTGGGTGACAATGTATGTTTCTATGAACGGCATAGTGTGTGTGTGAGTGTGTGTGTGTGTCTATATATATGTATATATATATATGTATATATATATATGTATATATATATATGTATATATATATATATATATATATATATATATATATATATATATATATATAAAATCTAATACAGAAACAAAAACAAAAGAAGGCATTAATGCCAGACACTACCAGACTTAAATTCCAAGCTAGCAGCTATGTTACCAAGTTTGTGAATGTAGATATTTGTAGAAATAAAACTCTAGTTCTGCTTCACATGGTCGCAGAATCACATTGAAGACCGTGCTCCCGAGTATTACTGTATTAATATATATATTTATATATATACACTATATAATAATTATAAAAAGACTATTAGGAACAGGTTGTTAGAGGTTTGATAACATGGGTACAAAACTTTGTCTTTAACTTGTAGTTTATCTTTTTTACTGGATTGTTGGATCGTTGTTTGGATAAAAGTCGTCCGCAGGCAGCATTTACCTTAAATAAGTAGGTTCAGTGAGGTGTGTGTGTCATGTAGAGACATTCATCAGCAGGTTTGTTAATGGTTGAGTCTGTGGGCCTCAGCTTAGCAATACCAGACGAAGCTGTCTTGATAAACGTGTTCACAAACATTTCAGAGATCATCTCGCTTGCGCTCAAATCTCCAGGTTTCCGCTGTACATTTCTCTTGTTATTTTGAGGATGTTTACTTCCATTTACGATTTGTGTTTGCTCTCAGACTGCGTCCACAACAACTTGTATATTTTGCCCACATTAGTGTTTCCAGGAAGTTTATGTTCACACCAAAACAGCCTCATTTTCTCAGTATAATTAACTTTTTTTTTTACCGGCCAAAGTATGAACAAATGAAAAAAAAACAGTAGGGACAACATGGCCGAGAATGACTTGTTATTATATCACTTCTTTTCAGGACTTCCGTAATCATATGATGAATTAAAAGCAGCCTGGGCCAGTGGAAAGATGGATAATAAAAGATAGAAGATATATCAATTAACCGATTAAAAAAACGTATGAATTAGCTTCTGTGGCTACAGAAGTTGTGGTGTTTGCTGCAACAGGATGTAACATTGCTGCAGAGAAATAATATCAGACCTTTGTCTAACAAACACTTTTGAGAAGTGAGAAATAAACAGCAAACTGGCGTTGAAGAGAGACAACCATCTTAATGTGAGCGTACTCTCCCTGGGACTCCTCCCCTTTGTGCGTCCTGGTGATGCGTATCACAGTCTGAGAACTAATACAATCACATTTGGAAGAAACGGCTGACATCAAGCCCACACATCCCGCTGCTTGAAGGAAGGGTTTTAAGCCCTGAAAATAGGACTGTAAAATATTCCCCAAACTAAAATCCAAGTCACATGAAAAGTCTAAAAGCAAAGCTTTTAAACTACTCAAGTCTGTATTTTCCGTCTTATTCCCAAACATGAGGGCTGTATGAATGCACGTCTTCATGAAAGACTGAGCATCAGCTTTGAGTAAGGCGCAAAGATCCGGCGACGCATTTCCTCCTGTTTGTTTGACTAACGACAGTGACCAGCAGCTTTAAGAGATTACTGAAACTTAAAAAACTACACTAAAATGTGACCGTAAGAGCCAAAGCACATGGAGCTTAGTGCCACAGAGGAAGTCAGACACTACTTAGAGATGCACTAACACACTAATTCTTCAAGGGATTTGCTGAGAATACAGAAAATAAAGAAATAAAACTATTCCATAAATTGTTTTGAGTGTCGACAGCGTGCAGGAGCAGATTGTTTCTCTAAAACTTGAACGTACGCTAGTTATAAACAGGGATTATCTGAGGAACGTCCTCATAAGTATATGTATGTGTGAACAGCAGGCACACATATCAGTTGATTGGACTCCTTTGCTTTCGTGTGTGTGTGTGTGAGTGTGTAAGTGTCTGCGCGTGTGTGCATGTTTACAGCCTATAGTAACATGTAATATTTATAGGGAGTGGCACAGCGTTCCTTTTGTTTTTAGGCAGTGTGAGTAAAGTGTTCATGCGTCTGTCCTCTTGTTTTCATGTCTTCATGCAGGGCTTTGCTTTGCATCGTGTGTGTGTGTGTGTGTGTGTGCTACACTGCTCTGCGTGTTTCCCAGTCAGCGGTTGGGAAAACCTCCAGCGGCCTGGGTGCAGTTCAGCTTTCTGAACCCAGGCAGCGTGACGCGTCCGTGGGTGTAGATGTCGCGGTCGGGCCCCTGGTTCATGCGCTTCACCAGGTTCTTCTCGTACAGCAGCGGGTGGTAGGCGCCGAGCGTGCAGGCGGCGTCGTAGAAACGCTGGTAGTAATGGCAGAGCTCCGTCTTTCTGCGGGACGGCAGGAACTCGTAGACGTGCACCTCATCGCACAGAGACATCATCAGGACGGTTCCTAGGAGGCACAAGAGGTTTAGAGAATGGAAAACGCGTCTTTACCGTCCTCTAATGTGTGTCTTTACCGTCCCCTCATGTGTCTTTACCGCCTCTAATGTGTGTCTTTACCGTCCCCTCATGTGTCTTTACCGCCTCTAATGTGTGTCTTTACCGTCCCCTCATGTGTCTTTACCGCCTCTAATGTGTGTCTTTACCGTCCTATAGTGTGTGTCTTTACTCTCCTCTAATGTGTGTCTTTACCGCCTCTAATGTGTGTCTTTACCGCCTCTAATGTGTGTCTCTACCGTCCTATAGTGTGTGTCTTTACTCTCCTCTAATGTGTGTCTTTACCGCCTCTAATGTGTGTCTTTACCGCCTCTAATGTGTGTCTTTACAGCCTCTAGTGTGTGTCTTTACGTCCTCTAATGTGTGTCTTTACCGTCCTCTAATGCATGTCTTTACCGTCCTCTAGTGTGTGTCTTTACGTCCTCTAATGTGTGTCTCTACCGTCCTCTAATGCATGTCTTTACCGTCCTCTAGTGTGTGTCTTTACGTCCTCTAATGTGTGTCTTTACCGTCCTCTAATGCATGTCTTTACCGTCCTCTAATGTGTGTCTTTACCGTCCTCTAATGTGTGTCTTTACTGTCCTCTAATGCGTGTCTTTACCGTCCTCTAATGTGTGTCTTTACCGTCCTCGTGTGTGTCTTTACGTCCTCCAGTGTGTGTCTTTACCGTCCTCTAATGCGTGTCTTTACCGTCCTCGAATGTGTGTCTTCAGTGTGTGTGTCACTACCGCCCTCTAGTGTGTGTCTTTACGTCCTCTGCTGTGTTTTGGTGTGTTTGCATACCGAGCAGGCCGGAGGAGGGCGGGTTCTTCTGGATGGGCTCGGCCATGTTGTCCTGTATTCGCTGCCAGACCTGCCACTCAAAGCGCGGGTGCAGGATGTAGAAGGGCTGCATGGGGTGCAGCCTCCTGTACCTCTGGTACTGGGTGAAGATGGGGTAGTCGGTCCTGTTGTACCACTGCAGAGGACACAGTGCTGTCAGGGCTTCTGCTGACCCCATGCAGGCTCTGAACAACCGGCAGAGTTACTGATCGCCAGACACATTTACATGACTTTTAAATTGTGAAAAGTCATGATTCATTATTTCAAACTCAGCGCGAATGAACGTCACGAACACATGAATATAACACATTTCCAGACTTCTCCAGGTTCTCCATGAACCCTGCAAGGATGTTTTTTGTGTGTTTTAACAACCAAACGTGGTTCAGTCGTAGCGGTAAAAAGGTCCGACTTTCTAGTTCGTATGTAAAGGTCACCTGAGTGAGGTCAGCGGAGAAGGGGGCGGGGTCCCAGGCCACCAGAGCACCTGAGCTGTACAACGAGCTGGACAGGAAACGATGGTCATCAGACGCCATCACCTTTTAAGATGAGAGAATATTAATTCAAAAACAAAATGCATTCCATCTGTATCTGTAGCACACACTGAGTCATATCTCATTGCTACATGAATACAACTTAATAAAGGCTGTGGAACACAAACTCAACAAATCATGACAGCAAAAGTGAAAAACAAAGAAAGATATCTTCAAAATAAGATAGAAATCATCATTAATCTAAATGTTTCCCTTGTTTTGTGAGTAATCATCCTGCACAATCAACTGAAGTCTTGATATAATGAACGTTGCGTTGCGCTGTGAGTTCACATTGTTCACCTGTGAGTTGATGAGGCGGATCGTGGTTTTAGAGCCCACGTCCTTCTCGTAGCCGGTGGTCGGCGCGGCGTTGAAGCGCAGCACCGCGTCGTGAGAATCTGTAATTTAATAACAGTAAAACACTTTACTTTAATTACTGATGCATTGTATGTCTTTTCGTGTCAACAACATTGAACACAAGAGTGGAAACAAAGAGGGTGTCTTAGGGAAGGTAGGATTGTCTTATTGAAGGTAGGCGTGTCTTATTGAAGGTAGGATTGCCTTATTGAAGGTAGGTGTGGCTTATTGAAGGTAGGCGTGTCTTATTGAAGGTAGGCGTGTCTTATTGAAGGTAGGAGTGTCTTATTGAAGGTAGGTGTGGCTTATTGAAGGTAGGCATGTCTTATTGAAGGTAGGCGTGTCTTATTGAAGGTAGGAGTGTCTTATTGAAGGTAGGTGTGGCTTATTGAAGGTAGGCGTGTCTTATTGAAGGTAGGAGTGTCTTATTGAAGGTAGGAGTGTCTTATTGAAGGTAGGCGTGTCTTATTGAAGGTAGGCGTGTCTTATTGAAGGTAGGAGTGTCTTATTGAAGGTAGGCGTGTCTTATTGAAGGTAGGAGTGTCTTAAGGAAGGTAGGTGTGTCTTTTTGAAGGTAGGCGTGTCTTAAGGAAGGTAGGTGTGTCTTCAGGAAGGTAGACGTGTCTTATTGAAGGTAGGCTTCACCAATGAAGGGAGACTTTTCAGGTACATTATATCAGGGAAAATATACCCGACAGTAGTGATGGTGTTACTATTTTTACCGTTAGTGCTCTGAGGTTAATATCTCACCTATCTCTTTGCCGAGTCCGGAGTAGCGGAGCGACCCCGCAGACGAGACCACGGCGCAGCTCCTGTACGGCCCGAGCTCAGAGGTCATCGGCTTGGAGGGCAGCTGGGCAGCCCAGGGCAGCGACGAGAAGGGCTGGAGCTCAGAGGTCAACGTCGTGACCTCTATGTTGTCCTTCAGCTGGCAGAGAAGCTTGGGGCCGCTCAGCTTGGGCCTGTTGGACACACCACCGGGACCGGAGACCTCCACTCCGTACTTATTCATCGCCTTGAGAGACAGAAACTGTTTAGAGACGACAAAACGTCTGAATTATAACAGTTGTGTCGTAATATTTAGAACTCAGTCTCACCTGATAGTTCTGCACCACCTTCCGCAGTCTGCTTCCCAGCATGCTACTGGACATCTCGTCATCCCACACCTCTCCCAGAAGCCCGTGAGGCCCGAAGAACTCCGCCTCCCCGACTCTGCCGCTCAGCTCCCCCCGCCGGCGGCCTCCAAACAGGGTCTCCAGCGCGCGCGTGAAGGGGCGCGGCAGCAAGCGGGCGAAGAACCCCGGGTGCTCCCGCTCTCTCGGCTTCCGCTTCGCCGTGGCGTCCGCGGCTTCGTGGGTTTGGTTCGGGGAGGAGAGGACGGGGATCGGTCGGTGAGGGTCACCTGGAACGACACCCGGCAGCTTCTGGGGGTCGATGTACATCGGCT
>NW_027175898.1:17451248-17511248 GCF_023055335.1 Clinocottus analis
TGTTTCTGTCTGAAAGAACGAGCAGTTCCTTTGTTATCAAACGACCATTTCAGGATGAGGCCGAACACGTCGTGAGGGTTTCTGTTAGTGGTCATGATGAGGATTTAAGAGCTGGTTCTTTGAGCAGTCTGATATGCAGTTTGTCTCTCACCTTGTACTTCTGACTCTGCTCCTTCATGCAACGAAATAATGTTCCTGTTTTAATGATTTTACCACCAGGTGTCGAGTACATTTTTCTAATACTTACTTAAAGTCTCACTTTGAAACTAAACGTGAGACCTTCTGCGTCCCAACGCCTCATTTCAAAATGTTCAAAATGTTCAAAATCTGCAGCACAAAGTCAGATTTAAACATTTACTGAATATTTTAAGAAAGTGAACTGAGTTCCTGAAACCGCTTCACATGCATCCTGAGTTATCTCGTGTCTGCAGGAGAATCACACGTTCTGCTCGTCGATCAGATAGATAGATAGATAAATAGATAGATAATTGCTTTATTGATCCCAAAAGGGAAATTCAAGATCAGAGGTTCTGCTCGTCGATCATTACAATTGATCATCAATACGTTTTGCTTTTTTTTCGTCTCTGTTGACCTTCAGCTCTTGTGACTTTCACCAGGAACCAAACGTTCGATCTCTCGCTTCCTGCAGAGACCTGATAGTTTATATTTCTGCGTCTTGTGTGTGTTTAAATGTGTGTGTGTTTGTGTGCGTGTGCGCGGCAGGCACGTTTTCACTCATCCTATAAACACATCTGAACTGGAACATACCACCTTCATGCTCTTTATTCTGGCACGTTTTCCCTCATTCTATAAATAATAATCATGATAATAATAATAATGAATCCTCTGCGTTGAGCCATCCTTCATCACACCTGAACTGGAACTAACCGCCCTAAATCTCCTTATTGTGGCTCTTTTTCTGTCATGTATCACACACGTGTAATTGTGTTGTGTATTGAACACACACAGACACAATTAAATGAGAAAGGGGGAATAAAGAAAGGAGCATAACTCTACAGCAACACCTCTGTGTTCAGTGTGATGATGCAGAGGCCGTTGCAGCTCCCTGCACCTCTATCGGCTCCATCTTATCGGTGTGACGCGCGTGTTGGTTGACCTGAGTTAAGTGATGCTCCGTCACCGCGTCCGTCCTCTGATTTATCGTCGCTCCGGTACCGAGCAGGTCGCTGCTCCCGCCGCCATGTTCGCGCCGCGTCCCGCCGCCGCTGTCCGTCCGTCCGTCCGTGCGTCCGGTCCGGTCCGAGGCCGCCGTCGGTGTCCGGTGGCATTTGGAGAAAACGCGAACCGGAGCGCCGCGAGTCCTCTTCTCCTTTTTCTTCTTCTTCTCCTCCGTTCTGCAACCGCACCGAGAGTCAAGCTGGCGACAGCAAGGAGAACGCGTTTCTGTCGAGGTTTTCAGAATAAGAGCGTGAGCTGGCGCGTTACGGTTTTAATGTTTGAGGTTGTTTTTTAAAATTATTTTTCCTTTGAGCATAGACCAACAGTACAGACATAAAACACACTATAATAATACAAATATATTAAAACACTATATATATATGGTGGTAATATGTACAGAAAGTGGTAATGTGTACTAGAAAAGTATTGGATACAGTTTATGACATGATTTCACGGATAATAATACATATATAATATAATGTAATAATACATGTATAAGTACTATACATATTACTACTCCATTAAATATCAGAGGGAAATATTGTACTTTACTATATTCATTTCATGGCTTTAGATTTAATTAAGTTACCGATTAAGATTATTTGTACAACAAATAAATTGCAACATGTATGGAGGACAACTTTTTATTGTTTTATCACTGAATAAAATAGCATACAAATAATTAAATGAAATAAAAGACATTGATGAATAATTATCATTTAAGTTATGCACATCAATGCATTACAAACTATAATTCAGTAAATGGGTCAAGCTGCAAAATTGTGTTTCTTTAAATATGTTTTCACTGGACATCAAGACTTTACATTTTACTGCAGTAAAGACACTTTAACTCAAATAAAAAAAGCTCTGTCTATGTCTTCCACAACTGCCTGGGGAGAACTTCTACAATTCTAGTTTCAGAAATTACGTATTATTTTTTTATGTATCTTACTTTGAAGGGGAGAGATAATCAACTGATATCCGGTCCTGATTGGCTAAAGTCAGTCTAACTTGACGTGTGTTTCTCTGCAGCAGCCAAGACACGCAATTTCTCTGCAGAGGATGATGAAGACACACAAGCACGAACCAAGAGCGAACTCTCCTTTAACACGTTATTACAGATTTCGGCACATTTAATCATTTTATTATTAAAAAACGTAAGATTTTTTTTAAAGATAAAATAAGATAATCCGTTATTAGTCCCTCAGTGGGGAAATTACAGGATTACAGCAGCATTGCACAGAAGTAAATACAGATACAAAACAAGTGATATAAATAAACAGTAGAACGGTAATAAAACAAAATGAATAATTAACAATAAGAAGAATATTAAATATACAGATGGAATAAAAAAATGTGTATGAAAGTACTAAAACATACTTATGTATAATTTCAGAGCCTAATGCTAGATTAACTCTAAACCAGAAATAATGTTATCCTTGTTGGTGCAACGCAGCCGAAGAAGCTCAATGTTGACGGTCCCACGACAAAAGAGTAGTTCCCTGACCGGGAATCGAACCCGGGCCGCGGCGGTGAGAGCGCCGAATCCTAACCACTAGACCACCAGGGAAGCTGTTGTTGGTCATCTTTATTGTGTTCTTCATGGCATCCCATCCGGCCTGGTGTGGGTTCATTGGTTGGTGTTCACATGTTACGAACACATATGACGTGGAGACAAAGGTTAAAGGTCGAGGACTAGAAAACGTCGATAACGAACAAGTTAAATATTTAAAATCCGACATAAAGGTTCGTCCATGTTTATATACTCAGGGGTGTGAACGGGTTGTGTGGGACCTCGTGGCGCAACGGTAGCGCGTCTGACTCCAGATCAGAAGGTTGCGTGTTCAAATCACGTCGGGGTCAATTATTTTCCTTTATTTTTTTTTTAGAGCTAATCAGAAGTACATTTAGTCCAGTACTTGACTTATTGAGTATTTTATACTACTTTCACTACTACTTTTATACTACCAACAGCCTCATGTGTTAATGTGCTGCAGGTAAAACTACTTCCTCTGTGTGTTCTGCTTTTGTCCCACAGGACTCTGTTCAGGATATGAAGCGTTGCCAGGAAAGACAGACGTTAAATTAAATATTTAATTCAGATGATCCTTTGAAGAAAGAGTGTGAACGTAGACATTTTGTTTTATTACACATTTATTAAGCAAATAAAGAAAAAAACAAAGCTTATTCGGAAAAAAAACATAAATATAATTATTTTCTCAAAATAAATAATAACAATGTTACTTCAACTTAAGGAAAGCAGCTCGTTCGTGGTTCCTTTTCTGTTTTTTTGATGATCAGATCTTAATAATGAAATGTGTTTATTCTCATAATAAATAAATATCAGGCGACAAAAACCCACCAGTTAGCTTAGCTTAGCACAAAGACTGTAAATGGGGGGAGTTGTTTTATCGCTTCAATAAGTTATTTACTTCCTGGTTAACAAACAGCTCAGAGTCAAGAAATAGTCCGGCACGGAATAGAGAATTGTTGTTTTAACACAGATAAGATATAACGTTTACCAAAAATGTCAGACTGTCTCAAGATAATCATAGTTATTTTTAAGAAAACAACAGATTTACAGATGATTATCATCACTAAAGTCATCTTAAGGGAAAAATACATTGGGAGCAAAAGTAAATTGTCCGTAGATCCTGATAAACAGGGATGTTTTGCTTTTGTACATTTGGAAAATGAAGGTTCTGTTAAATCAGAATGAGTCAAACTGTTGTTCTTGATACGACCACCAGACGGCAGCAGAGAGCTGCTGATGTTTGGAGTCTTCCATCAAAGCTGGATATCTCTTCTTCTTCTGTGCTCCATTAAAACCAATGAGCTTCATCGCTCTGCGTTTGACTCAGTAACACATGCGCGTACATTTAAAAAAAATAATAAACTTTATACTTAAAAAGTAGCATCTTCAGGAGGAACCAAAAGTAGGAGAAATATTTCTGTAGCTTGGGGAGGGGCAAACATTCAGTCGTACATTTAACTCACAAATTCAAAAAAAAAAACGTGTCATGCATCTTAAAGTCTCTAGTATTCTTTGAGGACATAAATTCATAGATTTGCGAGACAAAAGGTACAATTTCTGACATTGATGCAAAAGATTTACGGGAAAAACTACACAATTGCGTTACAAAAAAGTTGATACTTGAACTAACTTTGTCATAAAGTTATAAATATCTGAAGAATAAAACTCAAATATACAAGAAAAAACGTAAATATTCACTGAGATTATGAAGTGAAACATTTGCAAGAACATTTTTTTATGTAAAGAAAAACCTTAGTTGCTCATCTAAAAGCTTTACGCTCCAATGACCCGCCTGCCTTTTCCCTCAAGCTGAAGCTAAAAGAAAAACCGTTCCTCTCTTTTCCGTCCCGGAGCTAGCGGTTGGGTCTGTGGATGCTGACCTTCTTGCGGGTGTTGTCGCTGCAGCGCTCCAGGATGAGCTCCGGGCTCGGCCTGGGAGGGACGGCCGGCACCTCCTTCCTCGGCTCGCTCTCCGAGCTGGAGCCGGACGCCTCGGGGACGTTGTCTGTCGGTAAGAAACAACACCGCTGTTAAGGTGTCAAGTTTCATATTCTCCCCAACTTCCAGGGTTTTTTCATGATTTTTCAATGACTTTAAACCAAATTTCCATGACTTTTAAATTGTGAAAAGTCATGGAAAGGCCATGGAAATCCACTAGTCAGAATGTGTATGAACCCTGCGTTAACGCAGGGTTATTTTTTTCAAGGAATTTTCCAGGCCTGGAAAAGTCATTGAAAAAATTCAAATCCCCAAAGTTGTGTAAAAGTCCTGTAATTGTGTTATATTCATGTGTTCATGATGTTCCTTCACGCTGAGTTTGAAATACTTGAAGTCCTGACGGCGTCGTTACCCTGGTTCTTCCTCTCCCTCAGCGGTGACTTGGCGGCCATCTTGGCGTTCCCTCTCTGCTGGAGGTAGCGCCGGCTGTTCCTGCGGTACGTGTCCTGGCTGAGCCGCTGCCGCGCCTTGTTGTGGATGCTCTTGGCGTTTCGGATGGTGGACCTGAGGCGAGGGAAAGGACACACACACAGGTGTAAAGGTACTACGTACGTTAGCTTTGCTAGCCTAGCACTGACTGCATTCAGAAAACATTTTAGGAGTACTTGTATTTGTACAAATCTGCATAATTATGTCTTCAGTTGTACCCGTTTTTTGCAATTAATCACAACATTTTTTTGTTTTCTTACGTATTAAATATTGTTCACATGGTTCCTCCTATGAACGAATGAATTCTGGAGCAACAGAGTGAACTTCCCTTTAGTCTGAAGTGAGGCAACACAACAGCAGAGTGGCCCAACAGGAACTTTGTGCAAACCTCTGTGGCTTTAAGTCGTGACAGTTGAAGGGTTCCTCGACTTTAAATAACATGAAGACATTAATTTGCACTCGACGTTCGTCGTATGAACTCTTTACTTTTGGTTATTTTGAAAGTGGAGGACTTTCTTATTTGATGAATTGCAGCTGGTAATCTTCAATGATTTTTTTGGGCAAAAACTAAGTGTAATTTAACTCAATTTAACGTCCCATATTGTCAGCGTTTAGCAAGGAGGTGCTCTGTGGCGTACCGGCGCGGCGGTGGTTTACGTCCCTGCAGGTTCGTCCTCTCGGCTTCGTACATCTCTCGCTTGCCGGCCCTGTGCAGGAACATGGAGGGGAAGTGACCGGTCTCGTCTCCTTTCCTGTGGAAACATCCAGATTAGCTCAGAGGCAGAACTGCAGGATTCGTTGTAGTAGACGTTAGAGGGTTACACAACTATTCAGATGTTCTTGATTCAGTTCAAATGCATACAACTTTATTCATTCATCAAAAATGTATAACAAACCTGAATATACACAATGCCACCCATGTGTGTGTGTGTGTGTCGTACCTGACGACCCACCAGCCGTCCAGAAGCTTGTGAATGACCGCGATGGTTTCCCCGATCTCCAGAGAGACCTCGTCCTCCTGCTCCGCCTTGTAGGCTCTGCTGGTGACGAACATTTCCCCTGCAGCAAAGAAGACGCCGTCAGAACCAAAAGAGACCGAAACTTCATTCTGTGATCGAGACAACAATGCCAGCGGCTCGCCTTCGTAGTTGGGCTCGTCTTCCTCGGCCTCCTCCGGTCCGTCCAGCGGCTCCAAGTAGGACGCAGGAACCCAACCGCGCTTTGACTCGCCCTGACAGAACCACCAGCCTGACGGCGCCGCGGGAAGGAAACAAATGAATGAAATCGGAAAAGCTGTAGCTCAGAAGCTAAAAGCTGTAGCTCAGAAGCTAAAAGCTGCAGCTCAGAAGCTAAAAGCTGTAGCTCAGAAGCTAAAAGCTGCAGCTCAGAAGCTAAAAGCTGTAGCTCAGAAGCTAAAAGCTGCAGCTCAGAAGCTAAAAGCTGTAGCTCAGAAGCTAAAAGCTGCAGCTCAGAAGCTAAAAGCTGTAGCTCAGAAGCTAAAAGCTGCAGCTCAGAAGCTAAAAGCTGCAGCTCAGAAGCTAAAAGCTGCAGCTCAGAAGCTAAAAGCTGCAGCTCAGAAGCTAAAAGCTTTCCTCACCGTTCTGGTTTTTCTCCACGATCTCCACCAGGTCACCGGTTCGCAGGTCGATCTCGTGTTTGGACGTCTTGTCGAAGTCTGCGATCACTCTGTAGGTGTCCAGGATGATGGGGCCAGAAATCTCTGGGAGGTCAAATAAAAATGTTTAAGGACTTCTGAAGAGAAAGCAGACAGTTTTCAGTGTTCAGTGAATTCATTTCAAAGTGACTCCTACCAGAAGCGTTTCCTCTGGTCAACTCTCTGGAAACCACAAACGTCTCGTTTTTCTTCAGCCTGAAGAGAAAATCACCGTTTGAATTTATTGATTTTTCTCTGAATCACTTGTGTATTTAATAAGCGATGAAGCGCCTCCAGTGGCCGTGAGATGTACTGACGCGTTCGGGGCCGGCGGGTTCTCGTCCTCGGGTCGGACCTTCAGGAAGCGGCCGAGCTGCCGGCAGCGGGAGATGTGAGGCGGCAGCTCGATGAGCGAGTGGAAGTACTCGGCCAGCGTGCTCTGCCGGGTCTCTGGAGACTTCTGGCTGATGAGCCAGCGCGGTGCTGACGACACACACACACACACACACACACACACACACACACACACACACACACACACACAGATTAATATTTTACAAAAACAGTAACTGCAGGACGGGTTCCCACGGACACCATTTTAGATTCTGCAGACATTAAGTTAAAAATATGCATTAAGGCACCTCAGTGTTACGTTAAAGAGCTAAAACCTGAACTTTAAGATCTTAATGAAGATATTAAATCATAAATAATGAAGACTAAACTAATGATGGCGAGTTCGTCTAAATCTACAGAGCCTGAATTAGTTTTTCTTCTCTAAAAAAGAAATAAAGAAAGTGGAAAAATGTTTTCCAGTTGAGTTTTAAAGGAGACGTTTAATAAAGTAAGCGACTTTAAATGTGATTGAGATTCATGTATTTAGTGCTGAAATGGAAACGCTGGTTAAATATGAATGAAGGTCAGAGAATGAATTTTGATTAAAAATACTAAATTAAAAACACTCCTAAACAATATTCATGAAATTCAAGATTTCCCTAAAGTATTAGCAGTAAAATGTACTAAAAGTATTAAATTAAAAGTACTTTTTGTGCATATATTTCATAGTTATCTTATTATTACTACTGAGGCTTCACAGACTTTACTACTTGATCTGTTGGATGTTTTAAAACTACATTTCCCTTTGAGACGTCGTCAAGTAGAAGTATGAAAAACAACTTAGTACTCAAGAGAAACTACCTCCAAATTGTACTAAAAGTAACCGCTGCTTTCAGGAAGTAGAAGTTTCCAGACTTTCCAGGCTGAGTTTTGTCTCCGCTTCTCGTTCTCCACATTGCAACACGCTGAGTTTAGTAATTCAACTTTCACGAAGGAGGAAACATGTTCTGCTTTCATAAGAACTGAACACCTGAACACATGAACACATGAACACATGAACACCTGAACACATGAACACCTGAACACATGAACACATGAACACATGAACACCTGAACACATGAACACATGAACACCTGAACACATGAACACCTGAACACATGAACACATGAACACCTGAACACATGAACACATGAACACATGAACACCTGAACACCTGAACACATGAACACCTGAACACATGAACACATGAACACATGGACACATGAACACCTGAACACATGAACACATGAACACCTGAACACATGAACACCTGAACACATGAACACATGAACACCTGAACAGACAAGTGATCTGCACTCTGATTTCTTTCATGACACCTGGCTGTCATTAAAACAAGTGAAAGCAGGACTATCCCTTTAAGACAACACTGTGCTATCCCTTTAAGACAACACTGAACTATCCCTTTAAGACAACATTGAACTATCCCTTTAAGAGAACACTGTGCTATCCCTTTAAGACAACACTGAAGTATCTCTTTAAGACAACACTGAACTATCCCTTTAAGACAACACTGAACTATCCCTTTAAGACAACACTGAACTATCCCTTTAAGACAACATTGAACTATCCCTTTAAGACAACACTGAAGTATCTCTTTAAGACAACACTGAACTATCCCTTTAAGACAACACTGAACTATCCCTTTAAGACAGCTGAGATAAATCTGCTGCTTCTGTTTAAGTTTTTTTTCAGCTCCACAACCATCAAGCTTGTAATAAAAGATCATTAAATAATCTGGAATTGGAGGGCTACTTTCCTTGTTCTTCTTTTTCAGTCTTGTTTTTTTCCTGTGGTTGTACTTTAACCGCAGCTCCCCCCCAAAAAAACACTTCATTTTGACATCAATGAAGCAACTGAGCATAGCTGCAGCAACTAGGCAACCGAGTTGCTGCAGCTATGCTCAGTTGCTTCAACAAATGAAAAAAAAAGCAGAAGTGGATTCAGCCACATGTGGTAAATGACCTCAGGTGCTTCCTGTAAGAACATTACAGCGACTTCACATTTAAATGAGTTGTCTTTAGTAGTCCGGGATTCAATGAGTCACTAACGGTGTTGACTTTATATTCACAGCTTTTTGAAACAACTTACTGACGTCCTAAAGAAAAGAAAAGCGATCTACATTATTTTATTACCTGGTAATGACGGGATGATTCTGTCCCTTTTCTCTATCTCACCAGACTCGATGGGAAACATCTCCTTCAGCAATTTCTGAAAAATATTTGTTGTTTTATTTAGACGTCTGCGAAGTACACAAAGTTCACAAGCTTTTATTTTGTAGTGCAGAGGCAGCTCACGTGGAAGGTGTGGATCTCCGGATACGTCCTGTAGATCAGCTTCTCCGACAGGTCGTTCCATTTCACCATCAGCATGTACACCTGCACGGATCAGCTCACACTTAAACACAACCAAGAGTTACTTCTGAAGCGCGTCGCTACGTGTGTTCAGGAGCATTCGTGGAGCTTTTGGAGATCTTACGTAATGCTGACTCGGGTACGAGCGTTTCTCGAAGCCCAACAGCTCGACGTGTCGGACGTAGATCTCCTCCATGCTGAGCGGCAGCCGACGACTGAGATGAAACACAGCACACACACAGGCGTATATACTGTGTGTGTGTCTGTGTGTGTGTCTGTGTGTGTCAGTTCCTCTTTACACGTCGACGAAAGTCCTTTAACTTCATCAAAGAGAAAAACGAAACAAGGAAATACTTTTTCTTTTACTCAACGTCTGTTGAAATTATAATGATGATGATATTTAAATGTAATAATGAGATGAGGAAATATGTAGATTTTTATTAATTTGTTGTCAAGCTTTAGCTGATTTACAGATTCCCGTCTCAACCGTTCTTCGAGTCACTCGCGTGGGCTTTCAGCGCAACTTGTGATCTTTTTGCAAACAGACAAAGAGGAACAAGGACAGTGTAAGAAGAAACAAACAATCCCACATGAATAAGTTTCCTCCTTTGTGTGTCTAAACAGTACAAAGTGATAAAATGTAGTATTTAAACTAACAATGAGGATTCAAAGCATACAGTAAACCTTAAATGACTCAAATGAATGAGAGACAATAGTTTGATTAAAAGAATAAACATTTATATAGATGCCTGCATGTATGCATATTGACATGTATAATTGAATGACATGAACACATGAATATAACACATTTACATGACTTGTACTACACTTTGCGGATTTAATTTTTTTAAAGGACTTTTCCAAGCCTGGAAATAACCATTTTAAAATTCCATAATACTTTTCCAGGTTTTCCATGACAGTAAGAACCCTGCAAAGTACAGAAATTTCTCAGGGTACCTGAATGCAGCATGGCTATCAGTTTCCTAATGTAGTGGTTATCACGTTCGCCTCACACGCGAAAGGTCCCCGGTTCGAAACCGGGCGGAAACACCTGTTATTTTTCCTGGCAGCTGCTGGACGTCTCTCACAGGGAAACAGGGTCTCTTTCCCTTGTATCCAACGGGAGAAACAGCGCCCCCAAAATCTCACTTGTGGCCAAAAAATATATGACACTTGTACTGATAAGAACTACCATAGAGAATGAATGGTGAAAGTTAAGGAAGTTTACCTTTCTCTACTTGGCCCCGGTACCAGGGACACATTTGTAGGACTTAGTGTGTACTATACGTGGGCCAATTTATTTTTGAGAGCAATTTTTTTTTGAGGGAGAGAGCACTTTTTAAATTTTAGTTTTGAGAGCATATTTTTATTTTTGAGAGCATTCTTTTTTTTTTTAGAGCAAATTTCTTTTTGGAGAGCCAATTTTGTTTTGGAACGTTTTTTTTTTTAGAGCAATTTTTTTAATTGAGAGCAAATGATTGGAGATAATTCACTTACAAACTAGAAATTTGCTCGGGAAAAAAAAGACACAAATCTACCTTCATGATAGAACAGATCTATTCAATAAAACGTGCAGGAGAAACAATAGATGTTTCCGCCCGGTCTCGAACCGGGGACCTTTCGCGTGTTAGGCGAACGTGATAACCACTACACTACGGAAACCTGTGAATGGTGCATTCAGGGACCAACATTCCGTTATTCATGTTAAGTCCATGAGTAGTACTCAGAAGGTCCCAAACTCTTTTGTGTAGAAATAGAAAAGCTTAATACCTTGGTTAATAAGTCAGTAGTATCGCATTTCAATTTATATGAAAATAATACAATAAAACCAAGAATTATTCAAACAAACGAGATAGGGGGACTGTACATGTTTTTCATCGGTACCTGAACACATCATCGTCATCCGTTTCCGTAGTGTAGTGGTTATCACGTTCGCCTCACACGCGAAAGGTCCCCGGTTCGAGACCGGGCGGTAACATCTTTTCTTTTGTATCACGGAGCCTCTCCATTCCAGGCGCATGACATTGGGTGCGTCCCAAGTCTGTCAATTGCATCCGTGTTTTCCTCACTTGTGTCTTTACCATGCAAGGAAAGAGTAAATAAGAAAATATGTTATAACCTTATGAGCCCCAGCAGCTCCCAAAACTGGGGCCTGAAGCTCTTCCTCATACTCCATGTCCTCGTACTACCATGAATCAATACCAGAGTCACGGATGTGACAACCAAAAAACTAGCTGACCTTGCTGGAAAGCTCACGACCCACGGAATCAAATCTCTTGACAGACAAAGCTTCAGCAAGATAACAACCACATTGCATTTTTTTCCAGCCAAAAAACTGAAATATGACTTACTTATGGATAAAGCAATATTCCACACGACCTTGCTTGGTCTGTAGTGGTGCATCTGCTTGAGCAGAGCTCCTCTGTTGTGGAACCAGAGGTGTTTAAGATCCAGGAAGAAAGTTAGGGCATGTTGGCTCTCAGTGACCGAAACCTACGGAACACGAAATGTGAACTAAATGACTAAAAAAAATATTTAACTTCACTTAATCAAAGTAAAATTTAGCAGAGATGCTGTTAACACATAGTAATATTTTATAGTAGTGAAAAAACATTGATGATATGCTGAATTACTTAAATTTAAATCCATATTTTTTTATGGAAAGCTAGTAATCTTGTAATCACGTTAGCTTAAGTTTTTGGGTTGTGTGTAAGCAGTAAAGTGGTTCAGTTCACACAGTCACTCGTTAATGTTAAACCGGCAGATGATCTGGTTGCAGCTTGTTTTTTTTTAAACTCAAAGTAGAATGAAGCAAATCACGTAGTCGGGCTTAGCTAACAACATGATTCAGTGATCTTAAGAAGCCCAGATATTGATAAGAAGATGTGGTCCATTTTTTCAGAATGAAAGAGTTTAAGCAAGAGGTAGGAATGATCTTCAAAAAATAAGTGAGTCCGGCTTTGTCGATAAAGGAGAGAGAGGGTCGTTTACTTGTCAAACATTTTAAGCCTGATTAGAAGTGCTTTAGCTGTATGTTCAAATAAAGGGGAAAAAGCCCCTAAAAATAACATGCAAAGGTAAAAGGAACGTCATATGGGAAATAAAAATTAAAACATCATATTTCAAAATAAATTTAGGCAGTTCAAAGTTAAAGAAATATAGTTAAATTCACCAGAAATGTGTATAAAATGTACTAACAAAGAGAGAAATCAACAAATTAAATAGATAAGACACTATAGAACAGGAAACAAATAAAACGTGGGGTTGATGTAAATCAAAGGTGTATTTAAAAGGTTTTTTATAGGCGATTGAAAATACTCTGCAAACCTTAGACCCATCGGCCCTGGACTGGTCGACTGGTCTGATCCAGCATTTAGGAGCAACCAGAGGGATCTGCCTCGGTGAAAACATGTCAGTATGTTGGGGGGAAGAAATTCCCATTCCGTGTTTAAAACATTACAATAATTTCAAAATGAGTCAACTCTAAAACTGATAGCCAATCAAAAGAGTCGATCGAATTTATGGGTTCTCGTCCTTTAGAATTGGTGAAAAGCTGTCTAAAAAGTTGTCTAAAATACAACAGCGTTGGCGGAAGTACGTTTTTTACTTCAGGTTACAGTAGCTTTAGGTCTACCTCTCCGGTAAGGGGTTGAGCTAACGTTGCGTTAGCTGGTGTGTTTTTTTTGTTTTGCAGTTTTGTGTCAACTTGGCGCTCCAATAGTAGAAAGTTTCCTTCTATTTAACAATGTGGATGAAACGTAGGTTATGTTTTTCTTTGTTGAACCTGAAATAAATTAAAATCCAGCTGTAGTATTATTACTTTATATTATTAAAATTTAGCCCTGTTCTGTGATCCTGTATTACATGTTGTGTTCCATGTAGATTTACACGTAAAGCATATTTAATCCCTCATTTGCTGGCTTTGTGTCTATTTCACTATAACTGGCAAGACTCTGGCCACATTTACACGTAGCCGGGTATTTACAGAAACGAATATTTCTGCCCCTCCGTTTTTAAAAATAACGTCGTACACACATGATCGTTTTCCACAAAGCTTCTGTTTACGTGAACCCGCATAAATACGCCACTGAGCGCCGTGATCAGTAAGCAAACTGTAAACAGAGGACGCTCATATACGACGTGATGCATTTTGAGGACCTAAAACTCTGTTTGACCTCGTGCACACGCAAACACGAAAACAGAGTTTTTAGAAATGATCGTTTTCCGTGATAAAATCTCCGTTTTCGTGTCAATGAAAGGCCAAACCGCATGAATATATATGTGTTTTCCCCTCGTGTAAACGGGGCCTTTGCTGCTCGTTCTTGCACCTGTCACTCCGTCCTCGTCAGTCAAACTCCCTTCACCTGTTCACTCACCTGCTTCTGATCATTAATCAAGACCCTACATAGACTCCTGCATCCCAGACACACTTTGACAGATTATTCTTTGGCTTCCACAGACTGATCTCTGGTCACTGGCCCTGCCTGCTCCTGTTTAACTCTCCAGCCTGAGTCTCGATGACCCTACCAGCCTTTTGATCCTGACTCTGTTTAACGCTTCCTGCCGTTTCCCAGAGTTTGAAAAAAAAAAAAAAAAGTCAAAGATCCCTGGAATCCAGTGTTTGGGTCCGTTTACACAATAAGCAAAGTAATAAATAGGAGTAGCTCCAATTATACGACCGGCATAAAACCTCAAAGTGCATAAAAATAAAACTCATTCCGCCGAATTAACGGGAGCCCTGAACTTGTTCCTCTGCTACGAGCCGATGTCTCTCTTTATTTCCCGTCTACGCTGTAACTTAAAACCCCCTTCACAAAGACGGGATGTTGAAAATGGATTTAAGGTTTTCAGAGCTTTTTTATCAGGATAGTTTGCCTTTTAATTTAATCCAGAACACTTACAGAGTTCCTCTGGCAGGGAGTGATACTCCATTAGATCTCAGGATACGGAGAACAACTCTGCAAGTTGCTTAATGGCATCTTTAAAAACCAGCAAAGAAAACAAAACTGCATGAGGGGTAGGATGTTTTTTTCTTTATACATATTCAAATACAAAGCATAATTGAACTCTATTTATTTTAACATTAATGTAGGCGAGCCCTCGGTGAAAATGGGCCATCTCCGCATTATAGTGAAAGACACGTGTGATAGATTTAAAAAAAAAAAAGCTTTGTCAAAGTTCAGTGTT
Source organism: Clinocottus analis (assembly GCF_023055335.1). Lineage (NCBI taxonomy): Eukaryota > Metazoa > Chordata > Actinopteri > Perciformes > Cottidae > Clinocottus > Clinocottus analis. The sequence continues at coordinate 17,465,975 of NW_027175898.1, forward strand.
TACTTTTCATCAAGCATTTTAGGGCTAAAAGTAATGCAGCTGTACGGTGAAATAAAGGTTTTAAAAAGGCCCCAAAAAAACAAGCTAGAAGGAACTTCATGTAGGAAATCGATATTAAAACCTTAAGGAATTTGTGAAAAGCAGAGCAACTCGTCTTAAAACCAGTGTTTTTTAAAGTGGTTAGATTCTTTAGTGACACTGATATTGATAAGACGATGTGGTCCATTTTCAAAAAGTAACCTTCAAAGTTAGAGAGCACCCCAAGTTATATTTTTTATATGCCTTGCTTGATGCCACACATCACCTTTCTGGAAAGCGTACCAGCCAAGGAATCTGCCAATTGCGTCAAAGTCTGAGCAAGATATCAACCACGTATTTTTTTCCAGGCCAAAAAATGTAAATATGACTCGTGTACTAGTGCATCAACTCGAGCAAAGCCCCTCTGTTATAGAACCAGAGGCGTCCAAGGTCCAGCAAGAAAGTTAGGGCATTTTTGCTTTTAGGGACCGAAACCCACGGTACACAAAATCTGCACTTTCCTGTGTTCTACCATCAACCAATAAACCAGTAACACCAGTACTGCACTGTGAACCTCTTAACTGGTCTCACAGGTGTTCTGTGTTTTATACCTTTTGACATTATTCACATAGCCCTTGTGGTTGAGGAGATATTCTGTATTTATACGCAAATTCGGATTTTGAGTGACTGGGGGGGCTGAACAAACCTATTTATTTAAGTTTATTTTACCAGGAAAGCCTCATTGAGATTAAACCTCTTAATGAGGTTTTCATTGTTTTTTAAAGTCAAAATCAATTAGTTATTGTTGTGAATCCCAAGTGCCGTGGATACTTTACCCCAGAAGCCGGTTGTGTCCGGGGAAGTGTCTTCTTTTTGTTTGTCTTTAATTTTCTCCAATGTGACTTGTTTGGTTCTATAAAAAACAACTACTAAAAAATGGTCGCGTGTAGTTAAGTATTCATATGTATTTTGTCACGGGTCTTCACTTGGAAGACGCCAACAAACTTTGGGACTGTTGGGAGCTGGGGATTAAGTTGTATTTTGGGGGTTAATCCTTCGTTTCTCTTGTTGCATTGAATTTAGTTTACAATGACAGACTTGCAATTGATTGTTTGGTTATGTTTTTTGTTTCTCCCTTTTTTGTTTTACAAACTACAATATTTGCAACATATCCATCCATGTCCTTTAATGTAGTGTTCTTTTCCCCTTTTTAATTTAAGTGTGGGGGTGACTTGTTGAAACTTGACTGGGTCTTCTTTGGAAAATCAAAAGGGTGAAGATTTAATGACTGCATACATTTTCTTGACATATCAATAATATATTCTAGTGGTTACATCAGTACCTCAGTAGGGCTGTGCATCATTCCATCTTGCAAATAAAAATTAGTAATTTAGTTAATTAAAGAAAATGATGCGGTGGGTTCAGTAAACGCCTAAAAGAACTGAATGCTTTTTAGCCCATATCTTTATTGAGGGAACACAATTTGGAAATGTGAAGTTAAGGTAAAAGTGCAAACAGCTTTTCTGTCGGTTACCGTTAGCCGGAAATCCTTCTTAATTTAAAGACTGAGCAGCTGCAGCACACTTTCCTCCGTAGACACCTCGATGATTGGGCTGAACCAGTCTACCACAGCCAGAGGGGCGTCACTGAGGAGAGAGGTCTTCTCTCTTCAACCATGGACTCACTGACGTCGTTTATGTTGCAGTTGGAAAATGGATCATGAGAGCTCATGTTTCATAGAGCCTTCATTGTATTTCGTGGTCACTTCTCTCCGGTCCATCTGTCCCGCTCAGCCTCATAGAAGGCAGACTGTAAAGTCTCTCCACTTCATCTCCTCCAGTATGCCCTGTACAAGGAGAACCCTCTGGAGGGGCAGTAGATGTACTTCCCCTTCACCCCGGGAAGCTGCTGTGGATATGAGGGCTGCTGCTTTAGCGGCTGGTGACAAAACCTGCGCAGGCGACCAATCTGTCTCCAGCTGCACCGGTGACGTCCTCTTCGTCCTCTCCTTTGCCACCTTCCTCCACTCGGCTCGTCTGCTTTGTAGCCTCCAGCACCCGCTCAAAGAAAGGAGACGCTGCAAAGTCCTCAAAGGACATACGAGGGCCTTCGCCTGCATACGTCTTATGGACCTTTTGTGGAGCAGTACAAATATTTAACAGTTTTTGTCTGATAAAAGAAATGAACAGAGGAACCGTCAGCAAGGTAACGCGACTTTGGCTGACTGCAGGCAAAACAGTTCCTCGTCAATTTCTTCTGCTGCGGTTGCTGCTTCTCCAGGAGCTGTGTCACGAGCAACTCCACTGCAACCCGGCTCAGTGACTCCTCCTGTGGAGCAACAGGCGGAGGGTTGATGGTTGCAGGAGGCGGGGTTGTGGCCGGCACACTGACCGTCTGGCTGACGGAGGTCAAACTCTGCCACAGCTGCTGTGTCTCCAGCACCTTCTCTGGGCTGGTGTTGAGAGAGGACATGGTGGGGTTTTTTTGGCCAGATGTTTCACATATCTGGAGATATGTTGGCATGTAGTGGGGTGAAGCAAACTGTTTGGGTCAGTGCACAACCTCTGGACCATGGCAGCGTAGTCCTCATGCACCTGCTTTAGCATGCATGGAGCTCCATGCCTCCTGTTTTTATGTGTCCGGTGCGAGTGGCTCGAGGAGAGGAAACAGAATCCTCCTTCCACACCGTTTGATTGAAACCTGTTGGTGAAGATGCAGTCGGGGCTCTGGAGACTGCTGCTGGTGGCCCTGAAAGCAAAAGCGATTGAAATTAGATAGTTAAAATGTACAAATACAAAAAACTCTTAAAGTAGATCCACTTAGTTCAGTGTGAAATTTAGATGGAGACAGATTTGACATCTCTCTTCAGCTCTTCATCCTCCATTACTTGGACATAAAACATTGACTTTAATGTGTTTAGTACATTAAATGTTCACCACAAATCTGTATTTGCATGTTTTAGTGAGCGGACCTAGAGTTGTAGATGTTGGTACTGAAGCAGCTGGACAGGACTCGGCCCTCTGCTGCTTGAGGATGTACTGCTGAAGGTTCTACATCTTGCCGTTTCTGATGCACTTCACTCCTAAAATGAAGGCTGCATAGCCATCAGCCCTGCTCTCCCAGATCTGCCCACAGCTGTTCTTGGCTCTGGCTCCAAAGCCGACAATATTGTCCCCCTTTGATGCCACTAGTGAGGCAGGCTTCCTGGAGACGAGGTACTCCCTCAGGTCTTCCACTTCCTTGAAGCTCCTGGCGTACTCCAGAAACGACAGCAGGCCGTCCTTACTGTTCCCTTGGGGGTTGAATTTACCTGCACTCCTCCTTCTACCTTTTTTATCAGGTAGATGGTGTAGCCAATATCGTTCTCCAGTAGCCATCTAAATAGTTTGCCTTTGTACTTTCCAAACTGCAGCACGTACTCCCCCATCACCTCCTGTCGCTCTGACACATCCCCGCTGAAGGACCATGGACAGACCATTGGTCCTGACAAGGTCTGGTACCTTCAGGGAGAACAACCCACGGGCAACAAAGGGATAAACAAAATGGTGGTTTTATTAACCAAGGAGCGAAAACAATAACTACTTCAAAAGGGAGGAAGCGGAAGGATACAACCGGATCAATAAACACTACGACATTAAAACAATCGCAATGATACAATAAGGTGGCCATGTCAACAACACAGTCGCAACCACGCTGGTCCAGCTCTCGCTCTGCTGTGAGCCCATGGGGTCGTCAGGCTGGCTTCCCAGCCTCTTGTGCACCTTCAGCCCAATCAGTTAATTGCCCTCAGCTGCAGGCCGGCACCTGCTTGTATCCTGTTGGGGGCAGGAAGGGGTTCTTGAATTAACTGTGCTTACTGTGACTGTCTGACGATGAAGCCGTTGTTTACTGTAGTCTGTCTGCTGCTGCTGGACGTCTCTCACAGGGAAACAGGGTCTCTTTCCCTTGTATCCAACGGGGGAAACAGCGCCCCCAAAATCTCACTTGTGGCCAAGAATATATGACACTTGTACTGATAAGAACTACCACAGAGAATGAATGGGAAAAGTTAAGGAAATCAAGTCTTACTATCCTCAGCTCCCGCGCGGGGCAAGTCGTGGATAGCTGGTGTTTACTGACAGCCAATGAGATTGCAGCATTTTCGATGCTATCCAAGGTGCTGAACATCCTGTGTTTTCACAGACTGACTCCACTCTATTTTCAGCACTTTATAGAATATTTAAGTACTGGACTTATTTATGACTATTAACCTATTGTATTACAGTTTTCCTCCTTATAAACATTTTAATTGCAATTACTTCAATTAAATATTCCTTTACTGTAAATGGTGCACAAACTAATAAGACTTGTAGACATTAGACCATGAAATATATTTATTTATCACAATAGGGACTGAAAACATTGAACACAGTGACAAACAAACACAACACTTAATATGTAAAACAAATCTATAATGTATATATGCTTTTTTTGCTCTGTCTTTATCCAGATCTTCTGGTGCTGTGACCTGGTCCATGCTGACGTCTTGGTGGCAGCTGGAAGCTTTGAGGAGGACAGTTGATGGACCATCTCGTCAGACCAGAATAAAGACAAAGAAAATTAGTACCATTGAGTGTGACTTCATGTCAACTTTTTAAAATGAACACATTCAAATACTGACTTTGATCTCTTCGTGCAACTGGCTGTTGACCCGGCACTGCAGACGTCTCAGGAGGAATCCGGAGGTCATCTGACTCTATCGAGAACATTGAACATGTTGTTATTGACCGTAAGATGAAGCTAGATTTTAACATGACGTCTACACTGAGCTGAACACTGGAGTGCTGATTACGTTTGGTCTGAAAACTACATGTGAGTTTAGATATTTTTAGGATGCAAAAACACAACAATCCACACCAGGCTGTGACAGATGAGCTGCTCCTTCTGGCATCAGACACAGGAGCTGCTGGGGAACGGGCACAGGTCTCTTCACAGGTGGCAAAGCAGAGGCTGCAGGAAGAGAGGGATCACAGAAAAGAATACATTTATGTTTTATAACTAATATAAGTACAGTAAATGTAACAGATAATGTTTTAATGAATAGACAGAATTATGATTCATTTACCATCTACTTCTGAACCTGGAGCCTTAGCTGGTGCAGCTAGAGTCGCAGATGATGCTGCAATGGAAACACCCGTGTTTGTTATTTCTAATTTGACAATACACATCAATTACTGTTAGTAAAGGCATAAAATAGTATTAGTATCTTTACTTTGCCTGCTTTTCTCAGCCAAATCCAATGAAACAGACTGTTTTTAATATTATGATATAAAGAAACTACTCCATTCATACACACGTGTTTATGTTGGATTGGGTTAATATTTAGTAGCCAGTCATTACGATTTAACCTCTGCAGGGGAAGCAACATGACACTAAAACACACGTCAAACACACGTCAAACACACGTCAAACACATGCAATCCGGTGTTAGTAACACAGTAGTTCCACATATATAGTGTTCCTACATTAAGATAAAAGGAGCATAAGAAAAACAAAGACTGATACGTACCTCCTCACAGCTGGGATCAATTCATAGTCACAAGGACGAGAGGGAGAACACCAGAACACACACAAGACCAGAACAGGTCAACATGAGACGGAACAATAAACTCATGCTTCATGTGGGAGAACAATTCATGGTCCCAGTGTTGTCGGTCAACGGCAGCACGTTTTCGATTAAAAACCTTTTTCTGTACCCAAACCCTGTCGTAGTCTGGCAGATGATGACGATGGTGCAAAATCAGCTGTTAAACACAAACAAAACAACAACATGTATGCTGAATAGAACACACGATCAATAGAAAATGAGCTGAACTGTAAAGTCTCTAGAATCTTCATCTAGAAACAAAAAAATAAAAGACCCCACATGTTTACTCACAGCTCTGCACATGCTGCTTTGAAGGAGAGATACTCTGCATCCCTCTCTCCAGCTCTTCGTCTTCATCCATCACTGATGCAGACAAGAATTACAATGTCATTAAATACATATCTTCTTGTATTTGAGGACTTGAATCCCCACATGACGGATGACAGCGTGTACATGATCCTGACAAAACATATAGAACACCAGACTCACCCATGGCTTCAGCAGGAGCAGGCGGGGGTTGTGACATCAGAGAGGATCCAGGTGGCGGATGCAGCTTCTTCTGGAGGTAGAGCTGGAGTTTGTGCATTTTTGTTCCTGCAGCACATTTTTGTTTCACAATGAAGGATGCGTAGCCATCCTTCCTGCTGTCCCAAATCTCTCGCCAGGTGTTGTTGGCACGAGAGCCAAAACCAACCAGATGCTCATCCTCCGATGCTGCTGCTGCTGCTGTCACAGCTGGCTTTCGTTCTTCATAGCTGAGAAGAGACTGGATTTCGGGAAAGCTGAGGGAAAAGCTCACAAATGACAGTAGGCTGTCCTTGTTGTGCCCCGCTGCCATGAACACTCCTGCAGCCTCCTCCTTTTTCTGGTTCTTGATTAAGTAGATGGTATACCCAATGTCATTCTCCAGGAGCCAGCGGAAGGACTTCCCCTTATACTTCCCAACTGCAGGATGTATTCTCCAGTCACCTCAGTTTTCTCTGAAGGGTCTCCTCCTCTCCGGCGGACCACAGTCAGTGCATTTAGCCTGACCAGCTCCTCCTTCATAGGTGCAGACTTGTCCTGCAGAGACGGGTTGTCTTTCAGGACTTTGGCTGCATCAGTTGGATCCTGACGAAGAAATCCTAGTGGTCCCTTACGGAAGGAAACTGCCACTTTCCCGGGGTAAAACAACATTTTGCGCATTTTCCCTGTTATGACAAAGAGTAGAGCATATTAAAAAGTCTATTAATACGTTATAGACAGGCATTGTTTTTATACCAGATGTTAATAGATAGTAATGGAAAGCAGAACATAGGAGGTTAGTATAGTAGCCTGACATCTGATATCATTTGTGTACCTTAGGTGGCTGTCTTCCTGTAGGCAGCCACACTATTTACATTTCAATGGAAAACCCTCACCCCTCCCCCCCACCTCTCCTCCTGCGGTAAAAGCCTTTGAACTACTCATGGAAAAGTAAAAGTATATGTCCTGTATATGAGTTAGGTATAGTTATATGATAACCTTAATCCAATAACTAACTAGTACCTGATTAGTAACTCTTTCTGTCAGATACATGTGGAGCAGTGACTGTACATGACTATAAACTACTGCTACTACTACTACTACTACTACTACTACTACTACTACTACTACTACTACTAATAATAATAATAACTGTGTTTATAGAGCACATTTCACAGACAAAGAGGTCACAAAGTGCTGTACAGATTAAAAAACACAGTAAAAAAAACACATTAATTAATGGAGCAGCCAAAACACATTAAAAAAATACTACTACTGCTACTACTAATACTACTATTACTACTGCTACTACTACTACTACTACTACTACTACTGTTACTACTACTGTTAATACTACTACTACTACTACTGTTACTACTACTACTGTTACTACTACTACTGTTACTACTACTACTACTACTACTACTGTTACTACTACTACTACTACTACTACTACTACTACTACTACTACTGTTACTACTACTACTGTTACTACTACTACTACTACTACTACTGTTACTACTACTACTACTACTACTACTACTACTGTTACTACTACTACTACTACTACTACTACTGTTACTACTACTACTACTGTTACTACTACTACTACTACTACTACTGTTACTACTACTACTACTACTACTACTACTACTGTTACTACTACTACTACTACTACTACTGCTACTACTACTACTACTACTACTACTACTACTACTACTACTACTGTTACTACTACTACTACTACTACTACTACTACTACTACTGTTACTACTACTACTACTTGATGAACCTTTAAGTAACGTTACTCAGCGTGCACATCTATGCTAGTTGACGTGATTCAAATGAAGATTAAACAACACTGAAGAAACACGACGAACTTTACAGCTTTCAAGTGAACAAGAACATGTCAACACTAATTCTCTTTACATTTCAGGTCATTGTTATTCATTTAAATTACTTACTCTTTCGCGTAACTTCCAAACAACAGAGAGAGCTGCCGGTGATATTCTGCTCCGCGCTGTGACTGAAGCAGGGAGAGCCGCAGCGGAGGAGGGAAGGAGGAGGAGGGGAGGAGCCGGCTAAACTCAAACTGCTCCACTGCGCCACTGGTGGCCAAAGAAATATTACATCGGCGGATTTCAGCACCGCCATAGGGAATGAATGGGGGCTCCGTTTAGGGAGTTTAGCTAAAGAATCCCCGGCTGCCGCGCGGGGGGTCCCCGGTTCGAGACCGGGTGGAAATGTCTGTTTCTCCTCCACGTTTTATTGAATAGATCTGTTCTATTATGAAGGTAGATTTGTGTCTTTTTTTTTTTTTTACCCGAGCAAATTTCTAGTTTGTAAGTAAATTATCTCCAAATATTTGCTCTCAATTAAAAAAAAATTGCTCTAAAAAAATTCTCTCAAAACTAAATTTGGACTCAAAACTAAAATAAAAAAAAGTGCTCAAGAAAAAAAATTCTCTAAAAAAAAAAAAAAGTTTCACTCAGAACCGCTCATTACATTACACTGTACTTACTGTGACTGAAGATAAGCGCAGGTTGTTTACTGTAGTCTGTCTGCTGCTGCTGGACGTCTCTCACAGGGAAACAGGGTCTCTTTCCTTTGTATCCAGCGGGAGAAACAGCGCCCCCAAAATCTCACTTGTGGCCAAGAATATATGACACTTGTACTGATAAGAACTACCACAGAGAATGAATGGGAAAAGTTAAGGAAATCAAGTCTTACTATCCTCAGCTCCCGCGCGAAAGGTCCCCGGTTCGAGACCAGGCGGAAATGTCTATTTTTGTAAATAAAAACCGTAACTTCATGCTGACCTCTAATACCCCTTGTTGAGAAATTACGATATTTATGTTGCCTAACTAATAATAATGCAATGTCCAAATCCTTTCCGAGGTCCAATAGTCAGTGTTCTTTGATGTGGGATAAATACTCTTTCTTCCATGAGTAGTTTATGAAAGTAATATTTTTGGACACTTCTGAGACTACTTGGAGAAATACTAAGAAGTACTTAAGTTCTTAAGTTACCATTACACACAGACTTTAAAGTACCAATATATTAATCAATGCATTTATTTAAAAAAAACAAATATTCAGGAATACATTTAGAAAAGAAATTGACACATGCAGAAATTAACAATAAAAATACTATTTGTCTTCCATCCTATAAGTAATCACTGGAAAGTTGGAAAGAAATCCAGAATGTATTTTCACACAATGACCTAAGTGTCACTGTTTAACCTTCATAAAAGTGACTTTTCACTCTTATTTTGAGTCACACATCGTTCAACACAGGAGTGTAGTTTGTAATGTGTTCATTCATAATGAAGTGGTTTGTCGTTTCTTCTCAAGGTGAAATCAGTGAATGAGAAGAATGTATACATGTAAATTTATGTGTGTGTGTATGTACAGTGAGGGGGACGGGGGGTGCAAAAAAGTATTTAGTCAGCCACCAGTTCTCCCACTTCAAACACGAGAGGCCTGTAATTTTCCTCATAGGTACACTTCAACTATGAGACAAAATCAGAAAAAAAAATCAAAATCTGTCTGGTTTTTAAAGAATTTATTTATGAATTATGATGGAAAATAAGTATTTGGTCATTAACAAAAGTGCATCTCGATACTTTGTTTTATACCCTTTGTTGGCAATGACAGAGGTCAAACGATTCCTGTAAGTCGTCACAAGGTTTTCACACACTGTTGCTGCACACGCCTTGGTTGCCCGGGCGGTGCGTTTGGGGTCATTGTCATGCTGAAAGACCCAGCCACGTCTCATCTTCAATGGCTTTGCTGATGGAAGGAGGTTTTCACTCAAAATCTCACGATACATGGCCCCATCCGTTCTTTCCTTTACACGGATCAGTCGTCCAGGTCTCTTTGCAGAAAAACAGCCCCAAGGCATGATTGTTTCCACCGCCATGCTTTATGGATTAAAAATGGAACATAACATGTGAATTAGAGGAAAACGTTCAAATCACAGCCTCCATTCATTGTCTATGGCAACACTAAAATCCCCCGATGTAATATATCTTTTGGCCACTAGTAGCGCAGTGGAGCAGTTTGAGTTTCACTGGCATCTTTCTCTCTCTTCCCATACATGTATATATAATATTATTGACAGCAGGTCTACGCCCCAAAACAAACGATGTTCAAACGTACTGAATAAAATGGAGGTACTCCCCGTCGGGGAATCGATCCCGGTCTTCCGCGTGACAGGCGAGGAGGAGGCAGAACCACCATGTGATCAGAGCTAATCAATGGGCTCCAGAAATGTTCTACTCTCATACATACTGCGAGTCTGTATGGCTGAATGCACGTTTTCCCATGCTCCCTGAACGCACCATGTGTTTCTGCCATACTGTCCACATTCTCCTAATAAGGATCATTGGGCTCATGTCACATGACCTGAAGGTGCTGCAGTTTGCACCCTGTCCTTAGACTGGAAAGTTGTGACTCATTCGTGATTATTATAACGTCACTAAGGTTTAAAATAACTTGTTGTCTCTTTACAACAAAATGTCTGATTTTAAGTTTCAGCTAGTTAGTACCAATATTGTTATTACATCTCGACTTCTGTTTAAAAACAAAACATGTTTCCGCCCGGTCTCGAACCGGGGACCTTTCGCGTGTTAGGCGAACGTGATAACCACTACACTACGGAAACTAGGTGGAGAGGTGCGTTCAGGTACACCACGGGTAAACTGCAATCAATCAATAAATCACATGGCGAAATAAATAAATTGTTTCCGCCCGGTTTCGAACCGGGGACCTTTCGCGTGTGAGGCGAACGTGATAACCACTACACTACGGAAACTGTAGGTGGGTGATGCATTCAGGGTCAAACAGAATAAACTACACTGTTATTTTGTCAGTGGATTTTGGAGGTTTTAAAAGGCTAACCTCCTGTCAGTCTTCACCACAGGCTGAGCAGCGTCATGATTATTCCCTTAAACATTCAAACGTACAGAAAACACAAATGAAATAAAGGTACTCCCCGTCGGGGAATCGAGCCCCGGTCTGTCCACTATACTAACTATAATATCAAAGGTCGTTGGCCCTACAGGTAGTGTGTCACAAAAGCTTTGCTCTCATACTGTGAAAGTATGTCTGAATGGCGAGTTTTCCCATGGCCTCTGAACATAGCATTTCTTTAGAGTGGTGGTTATTGTGTTCAGACACATATCATAACTCTGTGGATACTTATTTTTCCTGCAAAACCAACCTGCAGAGGATCAACCGGCCTCAGAGGGGGTTGATTTTCAGACGGGGTTAAATACTGGTTAAATAGCGTTTTATTTAAACTCGTTTGTTGGTAAACTCGTTTGTTGGTACCTTTTTTTAATTATAATTATTATCATTACTACATTTTGACTTCTGTTAAAAACTAAAAGATGTTTCCGCCCGGTCTCGAACCGGGGACCTTTCGCGTGTTAGGCGAACGTGATAACCACTACACTACGGAAACTGCATGCAGGGATGTGTTCAAGGACATCTGTAGATTTCGCCGTCGGTACTGATATCACGTTTTAAAGGTTCATTAACCTTATAATGTGGGAACACAGACCTTGTCCTGGGTGAAGGAATGAGTCCTGGGTGAAGGAATGAGTCCTGGGTGAAGGAATGAGTCCTGGGTGAAGGAATGAGTCCTGGGTGAAGGAATGAGTCCTGGGTGAAGGATCTGCTGCCCTTCTCTCCGTCTGCCAGGAAACACAACACGCTGCAGTTAGTCAACACAGTTTTGAATTCTATTGACGCTTCATAAAGTAATTATCTATCTAGTACTCGTTTATTTTAAAAACACATGTATTCAACATGTGCGCTGTTTTAATTATTATTCTAAATATGAATTCTGCTTTTTGTCCATTTAGTGTAATTGACCCTGTATTTCTGCAGCGTCACATAAAGCTCATAATTAAAGTCATTGCTGTGTTTTTGTATTTAAATCATTAAATTTAAATACAAAAGAAAAGATGTTTCCGCCCGGTCTCGAACCGGGGACCTTTCGCGTGTGAGGCGAACGTGATAACCACTACACTACGGAAACGATAAGATGAAGATGCGTTCAGGGACAGATAGTTGACAGGTAGTGTGGGAATCTCACGACATGTTTTTTTTTTATTTATTTTTTTCAAGTTGGCAGCTCTGCTGAAACCACACACACCTGGCGGCATGGCGGTGAATTGCAGAGCAACTCGGTTCCTTGACGCAGAACTTAGAATGCTCAACGACGTCACCTACGGCGTCGACGTGACGCAGAAGCATAAACTAGGCTTTGGGCAGAATGCAGCCTTCCCAAACCCTCAGTCCAGCAGGAGGCGCGGTGATGAAACTCCATCCTGCCACCGCCGAGAGCTTATTAGCAGCCATCTTGTTAGCCGCCAGCTTGACTAGCTAGTTTCAACATGGCAATGACCTCCGCACGGCTTGAAACACGGCTCACTGTGTCGGTGGTAGTTGGTCCTCCATTATTACCGGTTAAAACCGCATCTCTCTTATCTTCTGCTATACCGCGGTGTCCCTCTCGTCTACGCCCGTCTCTCGCTTTCCCGCCTCTCTCTCTCTAGTCCCGCCCCCTACACACCCGGTAGGTTACCCAAAAGTTATTTAATATTTGTTCATTGGCTGTCAATCATTTGGACACCTGAGCAACCAATAGGTAGGGACACGAGAGGTTCAAGGGCAACTTAAAAGTGTAGGACATTTAAACACTTTTCTAAGCTATTGTTCTCAGCTGATTGTTTGAGTTTGGACGTTAGTAATGTTCTCAGAACACAAATAAATTGTACAACAAAAAAAAAACACACTGTTTATTTTTTTCATTTAAATTTTGTTATTTTATTCCTTGAACGTATTTTTCTTTTTTTACATTTAAAACTATAAAAACAAATTCAAACACAAAATTGTCAAATCAAAGTAAACATGTTTATTAAACTACACTGCTTGTTCACTACATGCACATAGTTTAAGTACATCTTCGAGGTACTTGTACTACGTGCTGCTTCATATTTCTTTTCTACTTTATTTATTACGTAGTACTTCGATCAGGTAGTAATACGACAATTCAAAAGTACTCTGCACGTGCAAAAGTACTGCATTTAAAATCATTCAAAGTACCAGAAGCTGAAAATACTTTAGCACTTTTACTGAAGTAGGATTTTTTAATGCAGGACGTTTACTTTCAATCAAGTAAAATGTACTTTTACTGAAGTAAATAAAATGTAGTGATGTACAAAATACTTGAGTTAAGTACAAGTACCTCAAGGCTGTTCTTCTATGCTGTACTTGAGTGAATGTGCTTTCGTACTTCGTACTACTAGTACACTCTCAGTTCCTAAGCATACTTTACTTTCACTGGCAGTACTTCTGTACTAGAGTAACTGTTGTACCAGGAACTACTTTGTTTGGCGGAGGAAGACGAGTTAAAGGAGATCCGGCTCGGGGCGGTTCACCTCCACAGCCGGTAGACTCCCAGAGCGATGGCCAGGCAGGAGAACACCGTCGCTAGGGAGAACACAGTATTATAAGGTATAGAGGTAAATATTGTACTATATACATCTCAGATGTACATAATGTAGTTTTTAGTGTATTCACATCTCAAGAATTAGATATTGTACCTTTTACTACACCTCACAGGTACATAGTGTACTTTTTACTACACCTCACAGGTACATAGTGTACTTTTTACTACACCTCAAAGGTACATAGTGTACTTTTTACTACACTTCACAAGTAAATATCGCTCTCTTCATTTATTTGTTCTGACCTGCGACTCTGAAACATGAGTCTTATTGCCGGTACTTTCAACACTGTAGTATTACTGCTGTCAGTAAAGTAGAGTACTTCTATCAGAGTACTACCTGCCAGGTAGCGGATGGTCTCCAGCTTCAGGGACTCCAGGACGGTCTTGAGCGACGCCACCTGCAGGTCGATCTTCCGGTTGATCTCCATGTTGTCGTTGACCAGGTCGGCTTTCTGACCACATGACACACAACGACCAATCACATCGCACGCGTTTCAATAACCAGCCATGTGTAGTTATATATGTATAGTACTAGTATTGTAGTATTATACTAGTACGACACCTTGTGGTGGAAATCTGAACTGGTCTCCATCAGCTTCTTCTCCTGTTCGATGAACTTGAAAACACACAAAACAAAAACTTCATCAAATTTGTATGTCTCTTTGTGTCTTTCTTTCTATCTCTCTGTATCTTTGCCTCTTTGTTTGTTTTCTTTTTCTCTTTGTTTTGTCTTTTCTCTGTATAGTTGCCTCTTTGTGTCTTAGTCTCTGTGTCTCTGTATCTTTGCCTTTTTCTAGGTCTCTTTGTTTGTTTGTTTCTCTTTCTCTTTGTTTTGTTGTTTCTTTGTCTCTGTGTCTTTGTATATTTGCCTCTTTGTAGATCTCTTTGTTTCTTTCTTTCTCTTTGTTTCTTTGTCTCTTTGTGTCTGTCTCACCCCGTCGGAGGTCCTGCTGCTCTGCAGGTTGATGTCCAGTTTGGTTTCAGCTCGGACTTTCTGACTCTCCTCCTGAACAAAAACATCCACAAACAAAGAAGTCTGACCCTGCAGCAAAGAACACTTTTTAATAAAAATGTTGCTTCAAAACCAAAATGAAATATTAAACCATGCCGACCTTCAGCCGGTTGTGAATCTGCTCCAACTCTCGTTTCATTTTCTACAAGAAGATAATAGAAGAATCACAATTGTACATGTTTTGTTAAATATTTTAGGATTCATTCTTTTTTCATATTATTGATCTGAGATTAAATTAAACACCGTGTTCTCCGATCGGAGGTTGGCGAAGTCGCTCTTCTCCAGAATCACCATGTCCTTCCTGATGGCGTCCAGGTGAGCCATGATCTGCTGCACCGTGATTTCCTGTTGACCAAGTACTTTTAGCTACGTGCGTGTACTTTCTGGTACTAGTAGATGCAGTAAAGTGTGTGTGAGTGTGTGTGTGTGTGTGTGTGTGTGTGTGTGTACCTGGTGGGATTTGGTCACCATGTCTTTGTAAACAATGTCCATGTTGGCCGTCGTCAGAGTGACGAGAGCAGAGACGATCAGCTCCGCCTGACGCTTCTCGAACCCTGAAGAGAGAAACTGTTACTGAGTGTTCCTGCGTTTGTTTGTGTGTTTGTTTGTTTGTGTGTTTGTTTGTGTGTTCGTCTCACCGCTGCTCTCCAGCTCCGTCACCATGCTGTGGGAGTCGAAGGTGAGCTTCCGCTGCTCCAGAGGTGTTAGCTCAACCCTCCTCAGGTCAAAGGTCATCGCGGGAGCCGTCATGTGGAATCCTGTCACACACACACACACACACACACACACACACACACACACACACGCACAGTATTTTTACATTGTAGTATGATTACTTTTACTGTCACAGTAT
Organism: Clinocottus analis; assembly: GCF_023055335.1. Classification (NCBI taxonomy): domain Eukaryota; kingdom Metazoa; phylum Chordata; class Actinopteri; order Perciformes; family Cottidae; genus Clinocottus; species Clinocottus analis. The sequence continues at coordinate 17,481,510 of NW_027175898.1, forward strand.
TGTCACAGTGTGGTATTTGTACTTTTACTGTGACAGAGTATTTATACACTGTCGTATGTTACTTCTACGGTGGTCTTCTCCTTCGTCTCTTTATAAGCGGACCCACCTCTCCATGTCCGGGTTCCGGTTCCGACCCGCCGCAGCAGCGCGTGCATTTTGGAAACTGTTGTTGTGTTTTACGAGTTTGAATAAAGTAGAATGAACTCTGCCGACAGACCGGAAACAAACCGGAAACAGACTGAACGAAAGAGGAAGTGCTACAACGCTAACGCTGTCCTTCAATAAAAAAGTTTAATTAAAATGTAAAAAAATAATCTATATTATATATATTTTATATGTATTTAATTAAACGTGATTGTAGTTGGTACGTTTTACCCGTTGATTATCTAAATGTATATTTATTCATTTAAACAAAAGTTCAGTCTACTTTGTTTTGCGGAACGAAACGTGTCAATAAAGTTATACAAACAAACTCATCTACGTCACTGTCATGGCCGCCGCGGACAGCTGCAGCTGGTTTCCAGCGTTGGCGCTGGGAGTTTCTTTGCTGAAATGCCTCTTTATCAACGCGTAGTGAGTTGGGAAGACTTTGATGTTCACCAGTTAAACATTTTAATTTGAATAATGGTGTTGTCGCTGTTGCACTTCAATCCGGAAGTCCTCGGAATTATAGTAAATCAGTCTTCGCCAAACCTCTCGGGAAAAACATTGCATTTAATACATGCATCGATTTGTTTTGCAGACTTCACACGTCATAAAACAAAACTCAATTTATCGATACATGAGTGTTAAGTACTGGCCACTTCGGCATTAATACAATGTTAGAAGCATAACTGCAGACTTGACTGTACATGTTTAGTGACATCCTGAAGGCACTTCTAGCTCACGTATTTGAATGACCGCAGAGGAAATTAAGGGATGCAGTTTGCTTTGGAGTACGAAGGTAGATTTTGTGTCTTTTTTAACGAAGCAAATTTCTAGTTTGTAAGTAAATTATCTCCAAATCTTTGCTCTCAATTAAAAAAATTGCTCTAAAAGAAAAAATGCTCTCAAAACAAAAATTTGCTCTCAAAAAACAATTTGAGAGCAAAAAATAAATATGCTATTAAAAAAAAAGCTCTCAAAAAAATTGCTCTCCAAAAAAAAATCCTTGCAGCTTCTCCAAGGCTGATTATGTATGAAGTTAGATTTGTGTCTTTTTTACCCAAGCAAATTTCTAGTTTGTAAGTAAATTATCTTCAAATCTTTGCTCTCATGTCAAAAAATTGCTCTAAAAAAAACGCTCTCAAAAAAAAGAACTGATCTCAAAACTAAAATTTGCTCTCAAAAAAGAAAAAACTCTCAAAAAATATCTTGGAATGAAGACGTTCCCCACACAGATCAGATGAACCGCATTTAAAGCTCAATGAAGCATCTTCCTCTCAGATGTGAAGCAGGTTGTAGTACTGACATGTTACAGCGCTACAAACATGTTTTACAAACAACCAAACTCAAAGGATGCATTTTAAATTGTATCAAACATGCGTAGCTAACCTTAGCTAACATAGTCATGCACCTGATGCATGTACCGTTAGCCGCTGTGGGCTAACGGTACATGCAGGCAGAAAGTGGGGCTGCATGTCAACATGCAACTTTTTGGATTGAGAGCAAATGTTGTTTTTTTTGAGAGCACTTTTTTTTTTTTTAAATTTTATATAGACTTTTTTTTTTTGAGAGCATATTTGTTTTTTGTTTTTTTTTCGCGCAATTTTTTGAATTGAGTTTAAAAATTTGGAGATAATTTACTTACAGATGAGAAATTTGCTCGGGTAAAAAAGACACAAATCTACCTTCATATTGGAGGTGGTGCGTTTCTGTCTTTGACACATTAAAACCAGACATGTACTTCTCCCCAACTAAGTGAGTCTAGTTTAACTTTCAGTTTTCTGCATGCAGTTTGGTGAGACTTTCCCCACCAGACTGACCTGCTGCTCATCTGCCTCGTGTCTGTCTGCCAGTCATTCCACAGACTTCGAGGTGCACAGGAACTGGTTGGCCATCACACACAGTCTGCCGGTGTCCCGGTGGTACCATGAGGTCAGCATGTTGTTGTTTCAGACAGGAAGTGTCATTCATATATCTTGCTAACCATCACTCGGTCTCCTGCAGTGTTTTTAAACAGACTTTTGTCACATCGCCTGACAGAGATATGAAGAGACAAAAACAGAGATATAAAGAGACAGAGGAGGTTTGAGACGAGGACGTCTCACTCCGGGATAACCTCAGTACAAACCTTTTTAACTGAATTTCATGTGTTTTTTTGTCCCATGAAGGCCACTGTAGTTCTGAGTTGTGTTCTGCAGCCTCACCACTAGATGGCGCTAAATCCCACCAACTACCTTTTTTGTAAATTATTGTTGAGTTTCTTTGACATTTGTGTCAGAAATGACGTATTTAGTTATGTGAGACTATTGAAACGTGTTCAGTAACACTTTGATTATTTTAATCTGTTAAGAGAACACATTAATTACGTGATAAATTCATAATTTAAACTTTCTCCTGCTCAGAACACGTCCTCCTGGACGCTGGACTACCCTCCTCTGTTCGGCTGGCTGGAGTTCAGCTTGTCTCAGGCGGCGCGGCTGTTCGACAGCAGCATGCTGCAGACGCACAACCTCAACTACTGCAGCCACAACACGCTGCTGTTCCAGAGGCTCACGGTGGTGTTCACCGACCTGCTGCTGGTGTACGGGGCCAGAGAGTGAGGACACACACACACACACACACACACACACGTTGTCTTGTGTGTTGTTTTTTGTTATTTTGTGTGAATAACTTCATCACGATATAAAACTGTTCTATAGTCCCCAACCTTTCGATCAGACTTTTATTTTGGCGGGGAGACGAGGTCGTTCCAGCAGCTGCGTCCTGATTGGCTCTCTGTCCTCCAGGTGCTGCCGGTGCGTTCAGGAGCCAAAAGACCAACGGGACGTTTTGAGCCGGCCGTCCTTCGTCCTGGCCGTTCTGCTGCTCTGGAACTTCGGCCTCCTGCTCGTCGACCGTATCCTTCACAACAATAATAATAATATTATTAATATTATTATTATTAATAACAATAATAATGTGTTGAGTTCCCTTCACGTTCTCCTCAGACATTCACTTCCAGTACAACGGCTTCCTGTTCGGCTTCCTGCTTCTCTCGGTGGCGAAACACCTGCAGGTGTGACGGAAAAACAACAACAACAACAACAACAACAACAACGTTACTTTCGTTCCAACGAGCCGCTTCACTTCCTGTGTGTGTTTGTGCGTCTGTGTGCGACAGCATCGACACCTGCAGGGGGCGCTGCTGTTCTCCGTGCTGCTCAACCTCAAGCACATCTACCTGTACGTCGCTCCGGCCTACGGAGTCTACCTGCTGAGGAGCTACTGCTTCACCCAGGACCACAGAGGTCACACACACACACACAGACACACACATACACACGCACACACATGCACACGCACACGCACACACACACATGCACACAGTTACACACGTACACACACATACACACACACACACACACACATGCACACAGTTACACACGCACACACACATACACACGCACACATGCACACGCACACACACACACACACACACACGCACACACACACATACACACACACATGCACACGCACACGCACACACACACATGCACACAGTTACACACGCACACACACATACACACACACACATGCACACAGGCATAAGTACATATATATATGCACACATATATACACACATTCACAAAGACACACACATTTATACACATGGAGACACGCACACACATGTACACAAACAATCACGTGTGTACACATGTTCACTCTTTTGTTGTTTTAGCTAAGTTAGACTGTGTGTGTGTGTGTGTGTGTCTCTGCAGACGGCTCCGTCAGCTGGAGGAGCTTCAGTCCTGTCCGGCTGCTCGCTCTCGGCAGCATCGTCGTCTCCGTCTGCGCCGTGTCCTTCGGCCCCTTCATCGCCATGGTGACCGGAGTCTTCCTCATCACACTCACCTTTTTCACCTCATCACAGATCTGACCCTCGGCCTGTTGGTCCCTCTCGTTGACGCTCCTCCCGCTCTGCTCCTCAGGGCCAGCTGCCTCAGGTGCTGTCCCGGCTCTTCCCCTTCAAGAGGGGCCTGTGCCACGCCTACTGGGCCCCCAACGCCTGGGCCCTGTACAGCGCGCTGGACAAGGCCCTGGCGCTGCTCGGTGGGGCTCACACCTTCAGCTCTTGGACCTTTGTCACACATGTACAGTGCTGCTAACCGCTAGCAGGGTTCTCACGGTCATGGAGAACCTGGAACAGTCATGGAGTTTAAATAAAATGGCTATTTCCAGGCCTGGAAAAGGTCCTTGAAAAAAAGTAGAAAATCCCCAAAGTGTAGTATTTAAGGTTTACTGTATGCTTTGAATCGTCATTGTTAGTTTAAATACTACATTTCATCACTTTTTACTGTTTACACACACATTTCACTCATGGACCTTTGGTTTAAAGTCATGGAAAGTGTTAAAAGTGAAATATTAGTTTATGAAGGCAGGGCATTGATCTTCGTGATTAAATTGTAAATGTCCCCTTGATTGGCTGTGACAGAAGAGTCTACCTGTTCAGGTGTCCGTCTGAAGCTGCTGGGGGAGGCGGGGCTTCCTCGAGCCTCCATGACGGGCGGTTTGGTTCAGGAGTTCCAGCACTCGGTCCTCCCCTCCGTCACGCCCGCCGCCACGCTCGTCTGCACGCTGCTCTCCATCCTGGTGAGGCGGGAACGCAGTAGAGTTCAGTAGAGAAACGCAGTAGAGTTTAATAGAAATTCAGTCCGTGACCAGTACAGTTGTTCTAGCTAACGCAAACAGTAGAGTTTAGCGAAGTTCCGGCTAACGCAAACAGTAGAGTTACAGCTAACGCAAACAGTAGAGTTCAGTAGAGTTCCGGCTAACGCAAGCAATAGAGTTCCGGCTAACGCTGCCGTCTTTCCTCTGCAGCCGGCGCTGGCGTCCATCTGGCGGCGACCTCGCGGTGCACGGGGTTTCCTGCGCTGCCTGCTGCTCTGCGCTCTCGGCTCCTTCATGTTCGGCTGGCACGTCCACGAGAAGGCCATCCTGCTCGCCATCCTGCCTCTCAGGTGAGCCCGTCCTGCCCCCTCAGGTGAGCCCGTCCTGCCCCCTCAGGTGAGCCCGTCCTGCCCCCTCAGGTGAGCCCGTCCTGCCCCCTCAGGTGAGCCCGTCCTGCCCCCTCAGGTGAGCCCGTCCTGCCCCCTCAGGTGAGCCCGTCCTGCCCCTCAGGTGAGCCCGTCCTGCCCCCTCAGGTGAGCCCGTCCTGCCCCCCAGGTGAATTTTATTTTTTGTCTGTTTTTTTTCTTCCTGCAGCTTCCTGGCGGTCGAGAGCAGAGAGGATGCTGGGATATTTCTGGTTCTGACCACCACAGGTCATTACTCACTGTTCCCGCTGATCTTCACCCCCGCAGGTAAACGCCAGAATAATATTATGAAGTATTTAAGATAATATATAGAAGTAGATAATACATACTTCTGTAATGGAGTAGTTCCACAGCATGTTAATAGTAGTTTTACTATAACAGGATTTTTACTCTGTCGTATTAGTACTTTTGCAGTAAAATATCTGCATACTTCCTCAATGATCTGAATATTATAATGAAATACACAAAGTGTTAATGTAATATAAACGTGCTTTGCAGAGCTGCCCATCAAAGTGTGTCTGATGCTGATGTTCACCATCTACTCCTTCACGGCTCTGAGGAAACTTCACAGGTAAAGAGAGTATTGTTTTACTATAACGAGTAGAATGTCACGTGACCAGAAGGACAATAGATGAACTTACGTGTGCTTACGCAGTAGTGAGTTGTGAGGACTCTGATACCCAGAATGCTTTGCTCTCACCCCCCCCCCCCCCCCCTCAGCGGCCCCCTGCTCCGTCCTCTGGAGTCCGGGTACCTGGTGGGTCTCGCCGCCCTGGCTCTCGCCTGCGAGGTGGCCTTCCCGCTGTCGCCGTGGCAACAGAAGCTGCCCTTCCTGCCCCTGCTGGCCACCTCGGTGTACTGCGCGCTGGGCGTCTGCTACGCCTTCCTGCGCCTGTACGCCACTCTGCTGAGGCCGGAGGAGACGCACCAAGTTCTGTGAGAGGTCGACGGTTCAATTCCCCACAGAGCAAACGCACCCACCTGCATCCTGAACATGTGCCCCTGAGCAAGGCACTCAGACGCTGATGCATCAGGAGGAAGTGACTCTTCTTCCTCTTCCTCCCACTTGAATTCTCCATTAGTTGCAGTTCTGACTGTGGAGATAAAAGATGGCCGACTTTCTTAAAATGGCTGTTTTTCCTATGGAGTTTGGCTCGGCTGGATATTTGTGTGGACTTTAGCTTCCAGACAGGAAACAACGGCAACAACGTCCTGTTTCATATCCGTGAGGCTCAGGTGGCGACCAGGAAGTTTACAAACCCTCTAACTGCAAAAGGAAAACACTTCTTTTTTTTCTTTTTTTAAAACACATTTAGAGCTAAAAACGTCCGATGAGACACGACGACGTCCCTGTTAACTTTAACTGTTGTTGCACAATCAGAACTCTAAAATTATGTTTTTTATCCAACGAGACATTCTGCTTCAATCCATATTTGTTGGTATTTAGCCTTTAAAAAGAAAACATTTTCACCCAAAGAGAGGCAACACGCACAAGTTATAACAGTGATGTCGGTAGTGTCGGTGGGCGCTGCTGCACTAAAGACACAAACGAGTAAACAAACGAGTAAACAAATGAGTAAACAAGACCTTAGAACAGAATCCAACTCGGCTACAACAGCCTGAAGTTTCTCTGGAGATGAAGATCGACTTCCTGGTTTTAGGAAATGAAACACAACGCGGACCAAAACAAAACTTATGTTTTTGTTTTTCTATGTTTGTACGTACAAAAAAATAAAGATGAATTCTTCCTGTTTGTCGTGACGCCTCTTCACTTTCTGACAGAAAATGTTCAACTGGATTCAAACAAACTCAGGTCATTAAATATCACTTAAATATAAACAATAACGTTTCATTGTCAAAACTTTAAACGAAATGAGTCGTTTTGTTTGAAAACTTTATTGATAAGGCAACACAAAACATGATTTGTTGAAATTAACTTAAGAGTTTTACACATGTTGACTGTAAAAGTCTCTATTGCACAATAAGAACCGTTAGCGAGGATGCTAACTTTTAGCATTGATGACAACTGTTATCATTGATGCTAACTGTTAGCGCTGATGCTAACTTCTAGAGCTGATACTAACTGTTAACGCTAATGCTAACTGTTAGCGATGATGCCAACTGTTAGCGCAGATGCTAACCTGCAGGACCGATCTGACTGTACAACTACTTGTTAGCTTTATGGGCAGAACGGCGTCCTCCATCGTCCAGTTTCCTCCTCACAAACGTTCCACCTGCGTCCTCTTGATCTCGTCTCACTCGTATAAAAGTAAAAATCATTCATTGGTTTCCTTTTTAACCTCAAAATAACGCACCGGTCGCACTACACTAACGAACTAAAGCCATTGAAGCGGTTTGAAACGTTGACGGAGACTTGGAATGAACGACAGTTTAAAGGTTTCACACAAAAGTAAAAGTATGTAAGTATTACCATCTAAATGTACTTAAAGTACTCGTTCTGTCCTGCGAGAAACTCGTATCTCTAAAACTGTTTTCAGCTCTGTGACGAAGCTTCTCAGCTTCATTCAGCTGAAGAAGAACTTCATCACAAACATCCAACACGTCTGGAGGTACGAGGTTTTCACTGGACAGGAAGTGGTCATCTGAAGAGAAACCAAACAACTGCAACTAACCGTTATTTTCATTGCAATCTGTTTGATTTTTTTAATCAATTCAGAAGTTTTGTTTTAAAATGTCAGAACATTGTGAGAAAGGTTCACGACGAGCTAAAAAGTCGACAAATCAAAGAATTTCACAGCTTTTACTCGTCAGACAAATGTCGTAAACATGTTTACTTCTCGTTTCAGACCTGATCCAAATGATGTGACGTCTCTTTATTTAGCTCTTAATCACACCTGGCCTAGTTTGGACCGGTTTGACCCGGTTTGACCCGGTTTGACCCGGTTTGGCCTCGGTGGCTCTCTGGCTGGCTGTAATGAAAAGTAGATTTATTGTGTTTTTATCAGAGTAAAGATCCAGATTGAGAATCTTTCTTTGTTTCCAGCTCGGAGTTCGTCTCTGACCGGCGGTCGCGTGTCCTGAGGAGTTGGATCTGTGTTCGTCTGAAAATCTGCTCCATTACGGCTCAGGACGCTAAACCCTTTACCGGCCTTAAGGAGGATCAGCCGATTCAGAGAAAAGACAAGACTCCCAGCATGCTCTGCTCTCGGAGACGCAACCAGCAATCTGGATGCGAAGATGTTCACCGGACATCGACGTTCGACTCAAACGTGGCGAAAGTCGGCAAAATGCGACTTTCAGAGAACTGAACTCTGTGAATGTAAAACGTAAAATATGATTTTATTTTTTTATTGCATTCGGAAGAACAAAACCTCAAATGACGTGAAGGTGATCGGATCCAGTGCCGTCGCCGGCATTTAAAAACCTCTGGACCTAAACCTTTACTTCATCTTAAATTCGCAAAAATTTGCAAAAAAAATTGCAGAAATTCACAAAAAATTGCAAAAAAAACACAAAAATTTGCAACAACGTGCAAAAATCGCAAAGGTTTTGATTGAAATCAGGTTGTCAGCTCAAAGGTAAAGAGGAGCGTCGACGGTCGTCTGTGTTGCGTTCATGGTACCAACGAGGCGCCGGGCCCTGAACGCCTCTTTTACTACTTTTGGAAACTGGAGTCTTCGTCACTATTGTTTAAAATAAGTTCTGTGGGTTTTAACTTTTTTTTTTTGCACAAACAACAACAGAGTCTGAAAGATGGATTCATTGGCGGTGGATTCTTCTTGGTGAGGGATCGAGGCGGCTGCTGTGAGAAAAAAAAACAGAATCATCAAAGTCTTCTTCAAAGATTTCTTTGTCCAAAAATGAATCCGTTTTTTCTTCTTCTTAAAACTTGACACGGGAGACGAGCCTCCGGAGCGGCCGATCGCAAAGTTTAACTTTTTTTTGGCGTCCGTTGTTTTTCCCGCCGCCTCCGTCTGACCAGGAAACCTCAGGCGTCCTCAAGAAGTCTGTCGGGGGAACTGAGCAAGTCTTCTCTTCTACTTTCAAGCGGTACGTTTTTAAACAGTCGGGATGTGAGAGGAAGCCGCAGGACTTCTGCTCCGGTTGGTCTTCGTGGTCTTCGTCGTCTTCGTCGTCTTCGTCGTCTCCTCCCAGCTCGGCGCTCTCAGCCCGTCCGGCCCTCCACGATGATGACCAGCACGGGCGTCAGGTCCATCAGGTTCTTCAGCATGTCCATGATGTCATCGTGGTCTCGGGCTCCCTCGATGAACTCCTCCAGGGTCAGCTCGCCTGCGTGGGGTCAAACAAAGAGGCCTCGTGGTTAGTGCACCGAGGCCGGACCGACCGGACTGACTGGTACCGACCGGTACCGACCGGTACCGACCGGACCGACCGAACTGACTGGTACCAACCGGACCGACAGGACCGACCCGACCGACCAGTACCGACCGGACCGACCGGTACCGACCGGACCGACCGAACTGACTGGTACCAACCGGACCGACAGGACCGACCCGACCGACCGGTACCGACCCGACCGACCGGTACCGACCGGACCGACCGGGACTGACTGGTACCGACCGGACCGACCGGTACCGACCGCACCGACCGGACCGAGATGCAGCGCAGGTTCCAGTGCTTCCTTTCAGAAGCTGGAGTTTGTTATTATTCATATTCATAGTATACTTTAAACAGTTAATATATTGTTCAATTTATGCTTTTTTTGGTGCTTTTTTCAGTTTAGTCACCGTTTAGGCATCAGTATCTTTATAAAAGTATCTTTTAGCATCGGTAGCGTTATGAAAGTATCTTTATAAAAGTATCTTTATGAAAGTATCTTTTAGCATCGGTATCGTTATGAAAGTATCTTTTAGCATCGGTATCGTTATGAAAGTATCTTTTAGCGATGCTCATCCTTCAGTAAAATAGGAAACTGAATGGACTGCCTTTGACTTTTTGAGACAATAAACAATAAGGATGATCATATCTCCAGCAGCGTGCGCTCTACCTTCTCCCTTCACGTCGATCTTTTCAAATATGACCGAGACGATGTCCTCGGGGTCGGTGTCTCTGTTCCGTGTGATGTCCTGGATGGCCTGCAGGGGGAGACACACAGTTTCACTCGGATGGAGATCGTAGAAACGGGACAACAAAACAAGTGTTTTACTTCCTGTGAAGATTAAACACTTAAAATAATTTCTAATCTTTTCTCAGAAACAAGTTAAACGAGTCAAAGATTCTGTGATCAAACGATGAGAGTTTGAGGGTTGAAAAGGAAAGCAGGAAATGACATAAAAGGTTTTATTCCATGTTTAAATGTTCCCTTCCTCATCCACATCTTAGCATCTTCATTTCCATTTCAAGATAATCCTCACTTTGTAAACTGTTTAAAATTTGATTACGGACGGATTATCGTAAAAAAACAACCCACCAGATTATAAACATATTTTCTCCTTTTTCTGTTTGCCTCTGGGTGAAAAGCACCCGGGCAGCAGAGGGTTAATCGCTGACATCCAGAGCGGCCGCGCCGAACGACGGCGTCAGCAGATTAACACTCGTCTAATTTCAGAGTTAATCCCACTCAGTTTCCCGCCGGCAGCAGCGAAGCGGCAGCGAAGCGGCAGCGAAGCGGCAGCTTCACTTCAGTTTGTTGCTTCAACATATTTTCATTTCCTGCCTGAACCGTCTGGAGCTCTTGTTCCCCGTCACGCCCATGAGTTCTGATACTGTGTTTTATTGGATTTTTCAGAATTTTCTTGGGAATAAAATGTATATTTTTAAAAAAAAGCACTTTTATTCCATCTGTTGATCATAACTATGAACATCGTGGCGTCTCGGTGCGTCCTGAAAGTTATGAAAAGCATTTTTGCATCGTTCCTTGTAGAAATCTCCTTCATGCCATTTTTTATACTTTTCTAATTTATTACATATTTTGTGTCTTTTGCAATATTTGATAATGAATTAATTGCATTTCTATTATTATATGAAACATATGAGTAAATGTGTTTCAGAGGAAATGTTAATCGATACGTATGTTATACTTTATTTAAATTAGGACTCAAATAATTTTTTTTTGCAAATTATACTTTTCATTTCTGGATTTTACAGGATCGATATAAAACTCTAGAGAAAATCCAGAAAGTTTCCAAATCAAATCTTTAGACCTTTTCTGTTGAGTTTTTTCTTTTTTTTAAATTCTCATAATTTAGTTTGAGGGGGCGGGGCTTAGCTAATAGTCACTTTTTTTAAATTTCTGCTGCATTTGAGTCAAATTGGTATCTCATCTTATCTCATATTACTACATAATATATTAATATGATCCTGTTTGCACTCTCAGGAAGTTCTGCAGCATCTTTCCTCTGATCAAATGGTTTCACGGACGTTTAATCTGGTTTCCAGATTAAAGGTTCTTCTCACCGAGAAGATGGTCTCCAGCTCTTCTTTGTCGATCTTCCCGTTGCCGTCCTGGTCGAACAGTTTGAAGTACCACTTCAGTTTCTGGTTGATTTCTCCCTTCAGCATCAGGCTGATGGCGGCGATGTATTCCACGAAGTCGATGTAGCCGTCCTGCAAGGCGGAGCGGAGGGATTAGTGACCCTGCAGAGGTTTCGCTTTCTTAATCTGAGCTCCAAAACTCAATCTGTGTTAAACACAACGTGAGGAAGGTTGACCTCAGATGTTCTGCTTCCTGATTTAATGAGAACAAAACTGTGACGTAGTACTTCTATAGCAACAGAGTGTTTTTACTGCGTGTATCTAGTTTTTATTGGTACTGGTTGGAGTACTTTCATCTTCGTCGTTGACTTCCAGCAAACCAAACGTTTTAACGGCCTTGTGGTTTCCTGGAGGACTCGACCTCTTCCTCCCTGAACTTCACCGCCACGCCGCTAATCCAATCAGCTCGTCTGACGCACACGTCGGGATAATGACTCCGCATGCACACGAGCAAAGCCAATTACCCAGAAGGCCAATGGGCCTGATCTCTGCTCCTCTCACGGAACACAAGAGGAACGTGAAGAGGGAACCTTCAGGCTCAGAGAACGTCTCCATGGAGGCAGATGTGCAGTTAAAGTAATAAGAGACTTCTGGTTCACCTTCAAAATAAAAGCACAATGTTTTACAGTGAAGGCTTATATTTGGCTTTAGGGAAAATAACTTTTCACATGTGCAACTCAATCTACAGATGAAAGCCATGAGACGCAGTTAAAAGCTCCAGAAAAACATAATTAGTGGACGTTGGAAAAAATAAAGTTGCATGTAATGGGATTATTTTGTATTTCATTGCCACACATGATTCTGCAGCAAGTAATTAATTTAACACATTGAAGTGGTTTTGTCTGCATTTCTGTAACAACGACTCAAAACATTGTTTCATGAAAACATCACAACCTGAAAACTGGAAACAAAAGATTTTTGTCATTTTTTGACAAAATGAAACGATCAATAAATTATCTTCACATCCCCAAAGTGAGATCTCATGTTTAACATTAATATTAATGATACATATCCTCATGTATGGAGCTGTGCATTAGTTCATGACGAGATGATTTCTGCACAAACGCGTCAAACCAACATGGCCGCCAAATTTATATTTATTGTTAATTATATTTGTCAATAAAGAACCGAACGCCTCACAGGAAAACAAACATATTATATCTACAAATATAATCTGACAGGATTATTTCCTTCTTGAAACGCGACTCAACAATGTTTAAATAAATCAGATTTTCTTCAAAATAATCTGAAAAAATGCTTTGGTTTCATGTTTTGTGTTTTAACGAACATTAATGAACAATAATAATCAATAACAATAATCTTTCCATTTAACAATTATATATATATATATATACATACATATATATATATATATATATATATATATATATATATATATATATATATATATATATATATATATATATATATATATTCTGTTATTTCTGCACTTTGTTGTCTCAATAAACCGCATAAATTAATCCTAAAACATTAATTATGTTTTAAAACAGGTTTTCTACCTGACATTAAACGATTCATAATTCATTTTCCTTCTAGACGATGGATTTAAAAACAATCCACAGTCTTTGTTCTGTGTAGAAAATATATCCTGCAGTTTATCTTAAAGTTGAAAGTCGGTCTTCAGCAGTCAGAGTTAATCAAGGAAACTGTGTATTTTTCAAAATAAGAGTCTTTAGTATAAAGTTCCCTCTGTACTAAAGTTACGTTGCAGAAGTTTACGTTGAATTGTCTCGTTTGTTTGTGGCACCGTCTTTATGAAAAGCACAATGTTATTATCAATTGTTATTGATTCATACAAAAACACACACGCGTGATTGTTTTCCATAGTTTCTGAGGACTTTCATGACCAACATGCATTACCTCGTCTCCTTACCTTAACCATCAACCTTCACCCTTTATCCTTTATCCTTTATCCTAACTTAAACCTTCTCACATAAACCTTAAAAAACAACTCTGAACACTCAAACTGGTTTTAGTGTCAAAGCGGGGACCAACAACCACGTCCTCACTTTCCCAAATCGTCCTCTTAACGTCTAAAACTACATTTTTCCAAATCTGTTTTGAACCTTTGCACATTTACAATATTTCTGCATCTTTTCAGAACGTCTATGTTTCGTACCTGTGATGTAGTGAGTATAGCTCCACCGTTTAAACTTTGCATTAAATACTTCAGAGGAGGTTTTATGATTAATCTCCACATTACAAACCTGCCTGGTGACGTTTTGGGAACAGTTGCAACGCTATATATATATATTTATATTCGGTGTCAGACAGAACTTTTCTGTTCTCTGCGAACATGTTGAGTAAAACAGTGATTTAACATTTCTGCTGCTGCTGCGTCCAAACGGACCCTTTAAACGTTAAAACCTCCGTCAGTAATTCACTGAACGATCCCTTTAACCTCCAGCGACAAAGTTCAACACTTCAAACTCTCTGCGTTCAAGCCGAAGTCCCTGAAGTGACTTAAAGGTGAACAGTTAGTTCAGCCAATTACAACAGACTACGTTTGAAGGCAGAAACATTTAAATATATACAGTATATATTGTATTTTCATCCGGTTCTATTCGAGAGATTAAGCTGAAAACTATGTTTGTGTGTTTAAAAAATATATATTTATAGTTTTCATTTAGCAAGTACATTAGTTAGATATCTTATATACTATGTTTGCATTTCCAAATATTCCTCAAGTCTAACTTTCCCCTCATCATCTCCGTCACCATTAAAGTACTACGGCTCCAGTGAGGCTCACACTGGTTCTGGTCCAGTTGAACCAGTGGACAAACCAGATGTAAAAGACGGCACAGGAGGAAGTGAAAGCCTTCAGATCGACTCAGAACCGCGTCAGTGTGAGGGAGACGCACCCCGTCCATGTCGAAGGTGAGGAAGACCTGGTCCACGTAGCTGTTGGCGTTCTCCGTCATGCCCTTCAGGTTCAGGATGGCCTTCAGCTCGAACAGCGTGATGAGGCCCGACGGGGACTCCCGCATGAACTTGTTGTACCAGTGGTGCATGTCCTCCGCCAGGATGTCGTCCAGGTTGGATCCGTGGTTCCCCATTGGTCCGGTCCGACGGGCGCACCGAGGGAAGAAGAAGACCAAGAAAGACGAGGAAGAACGAGGGACTCCCACGCGGCAGGAAAAGGGTTTCGGACAAAGAGAAGGAGCCTAGCAGATGACCTCCGACCAGACGCGCCGGCCTCCTCCGATCCCCAGCGGACGGATGTTTGAGCTCGACGAAGAGGTCCGAAGTCCTTCTGGAGAGACGAAGGGACGCGACATCAAAGAGTAAAAAAAAAAAAGGTTAGAAATCCGCTGGCTCGGCGGCAGGAAGACGGAGCCGGCCGACGTCCAGTGACTCTGCAGCTAGAGAGCGAAACCTCAGGGCGAGTAACCCTCTTAGGCTCCTGCAGCAAAGAAATCAAGGATGCACCCAAAATAACTCCCTAATGAGCTCAGGCCGCCCGGCCAGAAAGGTTCTGCAGCCGGAGGCCGAGCCAAGAGGCTTTGCAGGCCGAGGTTCAGCCGAGGGCCGAGGGCTCTCCCTGGAAGCCGGCCGGTTACGTAACGCTGGCCGCCGGGCGTCCCGCCGGGGGGACGGGAGGACGAGGGTCACGTGTGGACACCGACACGAGCCGGACGCTGCGTTTCATTGAAGACTGAAGCGTTAAACTGTGGTGGGAAGTACTCGAGTACAATTTAGAGGTACTTTTGATATTTTGCATGAAGAAGATCCTGGAAAAGACGCCATTTTTAAATATCAGGAAAACCTAAAATCCAGAAGCTGCAAACACAAACGCAACATGAATATTGATTCTTTCTGGATTGAGATTTTTCCCAAATTGTTCTGTAATTGGCTGAGCGCTACTTCTGGTGATCCAGTTAAACCAGTTAAACCCATAATGACACCTTCACAGGGACACTGGGAATCTCACAGTCTGGTGGTCTTACTTAGTTTAAACATATAGTTTTATTTTTCATAACAAATACAGATTGTGACATGAAATGAGAACATTTGACGAGGTCTCGATATAACAACCACGAAGAGACACAAAACGACAATAAATGTATACAAAACAACCTCCAATAGACACAAAATGACCATATAAAGACACAAAACGACTACAAAGATGCAAAACTAGCTGCAAGTAACACAAAACAACCACAAAGACACACAAAACAACCACAAAGACAGTAAAGAAGTGCAAAAAAACTCTGAGACACAAAACAAGCACAGAAATGCAAGGTGACAGTTCTCAAGGTACACAAAGGCGCAGAACAACCACAAAGACACACAAAACAACCACAAAGAGACACAAAACAACTACAAAGACACAAAAATAACACAGATTTAAAATGAACGCAGTGAAGTGTTCATATCCTTCCTGCGTCCTAACTTTTTGGGGTTAATGGTCAGATTAATAATTTGGCCTCACTTGTATTTGACTTAGTTGTTGTTGTTGTTGTTGTTGTTGTTGTGGTCACAGCCGGGTCCTTTGATCTTTGTCTGGTAAAGTCGCATCACCTGGGTGTGGGAACAGCTGACTGAAACACCTGTTATCGACACGCTTCTCCCAGCATGCCCCTGGGCTTCGGGGTTGATCCTGGTGTTGTTTTTGGCAGCGGACCTTCAAGTTTCCAGAGCGGCGGCCATCTTTTGTTTTTCCTGCCGCTCGGTTTAGTTTCCGGCGGTGAGACTCAACCAGATTACCCAGAAGAGAGATTAGGACCAGCAGCCGGGCGCCGGGCCGCCGCCGCCGCCGCCAGGACGCCGCTTTTCCAGGTACGAGCAGATTAAGAGTTACCGAGTCACGGGGAGACGAGCTGCTGCGGGAGAAGAGTCCAAGGACTTAAACTCCTGAAGGTAACTTCACACCAAGAAACCTGAAGGGGTTAAATGTTGCTCTGCTTGTGTTGCTCTGTTTGAGTTGCTCTGTCGGAGTTGCTCTGCTTGTGTTGCTCTGTCGGAGTTGCTCTGCTTGCGTTGCTCTGTTTGTGTTGCTCTGCTTGTGTTGCTCTGCTTGTGTTGCTCTGTTTGTGTTGCTCTGCTTGTGTTGCTCTGCTTGAGTTGCTCTGTTTGAGTTGCTCTGTCGGAGTTGCTCTGCTTGTGTTGCTCTGTTTGAGTTGCTCTGCTTGTGTTGCTCTGTTTATGTTGCTCTGCTTGCGTTGCTCTGTTTGTGTTGCTCTGCTTGTGTTGCTCTGTTTGTGTTGCTCTGCTTGTGTTGCTCTGTTTGAGTTGCTCTGTCGGAGTTGCTCTGTTTGTGTTGCTCTGCTTGTGTTGCTCTGTTTGTGTTGCTCTGTTTGAGTTGCTCTGCTTGTGTTGCTCTGTCTGAGTTGCTCTGTTTGTGTCTCTTTGTGTTGGTCTGTTTGTGTTGGTCTCTTTGTGTCTTTGTGTTGGTCTGTTTGTAGCTTGATCTTTGTGGTCGTGTCTTTGTTGCTGTTTGTGTCTTTGTGTTGGTTGTGAGTCTTTGTGTTGGTGTGGCTGTTTGAGGTTGTTGTGCATTCCTTTTGTAGTCGATTCTTTGTGTTGTTTTTGAGTCTTTTCGTGGTCTTTGTGGTCGTTTCATATTGGAGTTAAACTTCTTCATCAAGTGTTTTTTCCGCCACAACGCTCAGTTGAAAACAACACAGAACATAAACACACAAAGAGACATGAATGTAGCAAAAATATTGTTTTATCCGTTAAAGTCGTGACAGAACTCAAAGTTAATGATCTTAAACAAACTGAACGTCATGAACGAAGCTTCAACCAAAGAGTTCCAGACGAGCGAGTTCTGAACCTTTTACAGTGTGTTGCACAACTCAAACATAACGGACACCAAACGCATCATCATCGTCATCGTCATCGTCATCATCATCACAGATTCGGAAGCATCGAACATCAAAGAAAACTTAATGACGCAAAAAATAAAATCACATGAATATAAAAAAGGAACAAATGCAGAGTAAAAAAACAAAAAGCTTCGAGTCGATTAGTAAAAAAACAACAGATTCACTTCAATCCTTTTCAGACATTTTTTCTGCCTCGTTTTCACCGGCTGAGTTTCGTAAATCATATTTTTCTCGGCGTCGCCTTTTTCCTTCCTCACCGCCGCAGGGTTTCCCTCCCGGCATCCCAGGGGCTCATATTGAACGCTGACTCGTCGTCTCCTGCGGGAGAAAGAAAACGCTTTGATGACTTTAAACCGTGCGAATTATTTAATATACTGTATATTTTATGTTTTACTGTCACTTCTGTTACATGTAATATTTGTTCTCTTGTTCTCACGTTCATGTTTTTATTCTTCTGTCGTCACCTCTCACTTTTCCTCCGTGGTCGTCTGTTTCTCTCCGGTGTTTTCCTCCTCTTCCTCCGTTCTTCCTGATGAAGATCCTTCTCCCTTCCCTCCTTCCTTCTCTCCTCCCTCCTTCTTCTCGTATTCTCCTCCGGCCTCGACGCTGATCTTCGACTCGTCTTCTTTGTTTTTCTGAAGACACGTGGGAGCGTCTGTTTCATCGCCTCCTGTTGTTGTTGTTGTTGTTGTTGTTGTTGTTGTTGTTGTTGTTTTGTCCTCTGTCAGAGACGCTTCTTCTCCCTCGATGGCGACGCCGACCTCGTCTCCGCTGCTGGACTTCCTGTGGCGGCGGGACGGTGGGCGTCGCCGGATGGAGTGGCGAGCTCGTTCCTGGAGGAAGAACCAATGAGAGCGCAGAGTGATGAGGTCACGGCGTCCGGACCTCAACCGGGGGAACGAGAGGTTTATTCTCAATAGATTTAAGATTAGCATCCATTCAGAAATCTTTTAAAAATAGTTTTTTAATACATATTCAGTGACGGCGCTCGGTTCGACGGGATCAGGAGGACCGACCTTGATGTTGGCGTTCGACAGGATGGAGCCCTCCTCCACTGTGGGAGGGGCTTCAAAGGAGGCGGGGCCTTCCTCCTCCGTCCACGGCGAGGCGCCGCCGGCGGTGAGCGGGCTCGTGGGCGGCGGCGTGGCCGGAACCCCCCCGGAAAGCGGGGCGGAGTCGGGGGCGGAGCCAGAGGAGGGCAGGGTGAAGGCGGGAGGAAACAGCTTGAAGCCGGGGCTCTTTGGGGAGGGAAGCAGGGCCGTGGGAGAGAGAGCGAGGTTGGCCTACACACACACACACACACACACACACACACACACACACACACACACACACACACACACACACACACACACACACACACACACAGTGATGTCGAGGTGCAGCTCTCCCTCCACGCCAGCAGAGGGCGGCAGAAGCCGTTTAGATGAACTCACCTGCAGCTTCTCGATCAGAGCAGAGTTCCTTTTGGCTTTGGCAGGTAGAGGAGAGGTGACACCTGCAGGCTGCTGACAGACACACACACACACACACACACACACACACATTAACTATTAACTCTGGTTGTGTGGTGCTGTCAGAGGTTCCATCGCTCACCTCCTGGTCGTCTCCGTGGGTTTTGGGGAGCTGCAGCGAGCGAGGAGGTCGTCGTCTGACCGGCTTCTCCTGCTGAGCAGACGGTCATCAGACACATGTAACATGTAACAGACGGTCATCAGACACATGTAACATGTAACAGACGGTCATCAGACACATGTAACATGTAACAGACGGTCGTCACAGACATGTAACATGTAACAGACGGTCGTCACAGACATGTAACATGTAACAGACGGTCGTCAGACACATGTAACATGTAACAGACGGTCGTCAGACACATGTAACATGTAACAGACGGTCGTCAGACACATGTAACATGTAACAGACGGTCGTCACAGACATGTAACATGTAACAGACGGTCGTCAGACACATGTAACATGTAACAGACGGTCGTCAGACACATGTAACATGTAACAGACGGTCGTCACAGACATGTAACATGTAACAGACGGTCATCACAGACATGTAACATGTAACAGACGGTCGTCACAGACATGTAACATGTAACAGACGGTCATCACAGACATGTAACATGTAACAGACGGTCATCACAGACATGTAACATGTAACAGACGGTCATTACAGACATGTAACATGTAACAGACGGTCGTCAGACACATGAAACATTGAACTGTGACATCCTAACATGACGTCTTCATTTTCTGACGAGGTCGTGGTCCTTGTAGTTTATTTTCAGTCCAGACTTTCTTGATAAAAACATCTTGAGTCAACGTCTCTTTTCATGAAAACCTTTCGTCCGGTTCAATAACCCTTCATGGACTCAGGCGTCCGGTCTCCACGCGTACAGACGGTCATTGAACTCACCGTTTGGTTCTCAGCTGCATCCTGTCGACACGTCGAGCTCCTGAATCTACCGGCGAGTTCAGCCACCGAGCGGCGAGCCGGAGCCTCGTCCTGAGGGAGGAGACGTAAACAAGTAAACAAGTAAACATGTTGTGTATGTAAACATGGAAACATGTTGTGTATGTAAACATGTAAACATGTTGTGTATGTAAACATGTTGTGTATGTAAACATGTTGTGAATGTAAACATGTAAACATGTTGTGTATGTAAACATGTAAACATGTTGTGAATGTAAACATGTTGTGTATGTAAACATGTTGTGTATGTAAACATGTTGTGAATGTAAACATGTAAACATGTTGTGTATGTAAACATGTAAACATGTTGTGAATGTAAACATGTTGTGTATGTAAACATGGAAACATGTTGTGTATGTAAACATGTTGTGAATGTAAACATGTTGTGTATGTAAACATGTTGTGTATGTAAACATGTAAACATGTTGTGTATGTAAACATGTTGTGTATGTAAACATGTTGTATATGTAAACATGGAAACATGTTGTGTATGTAAACATGTTGTGAATGTAAACATGTTGTGTATGTAAACATGTTGTGTATGTAAACATGTTGTGTATGTAAACATGTAAACATGTTGTGTATGTAAACATGTTGTGTATGTAAACATGTAAACATGTTGTGTATGTAAACATGTAAACATGTTGTGTATGTAAACATGTTGTGTATGTAAACATGTAAACATGTTGTGTATGTAAACATGTAAACATGTTGTGTATGTAAACATGTATATTTTACTTCATGATTTGTAAAGTTTGCAGTTTGTTTTCTTCCAAGAACAAAATAGTTGGAGATTCATCACACGCGATGCGTATGAAGGTAGATTTGTGTCTTTTTCATCCGAGTGAATTTCGAGTTTGTAAGTAAATTATCTTCAAATATTTGCCCTCAACTGCTCAAAGAAAAGAAACGCTCTTAAAACAATTAAATTTGATCTAAAAAAAAAACTGCTCTCAAAACAATAACGTTGCTCTCAACCTCTTTGCTGGTCACTCTGGTTCTACTAATGCGTCTCTGCTTTAGATCTTCAGACTGAAGACGTTCCCACACCAGAGGAACCATGTGAGGCTCACGGAGCTTCTTCCTCTGAGACCTTCTGACATGTTACAGCACGTTAACTTTACAGCACGTTAACTTTACAGCACGTTAACTTTACAGCACTTTAACTTTACAGCACTTTAACTTTACAGCACTTTAACTTTACAGCGTGTTAACTTTACAGCACGTTAACTTTACAGCACTTTAACTTTACAGCACTTTAACTTTACAGCACTTTAACTTTACAGCACGTTAACGTTACAGCACTTTAACTTTACAGCACTTTAACTTTACAGTATGTTAACTTTACAGCACTTTAACTTTACAACACTTTAACTTTACAACACTTTAACTTTACAACACTTTAACTTTGCAGTACGTTAACTTTACAGCCCGTTAACTTTACAGCACTTTAACTTTACAGCACGTTAACTTTACAACACTTTAACTTCACAGCACGTTAACTTTACAGCACTTTAACTTTACAGCACTTTAACTTTACAGCACGTTAACTTTACAGCACGTTAACTTTACAGCACTTTAACTTTACAGCACTTTAACTTTACAGCACGTTAACTTTACAGCACTTTAACTTTACAGCACTTTAACTTTACAGCACGTTAACTTTACAGCACTTTAACTTTACAGCACTTTAACTTTACAACACTTTAACTTTACAGCACGTTAACTTTACAGCACTTTAACTTTACAGCACTTTAACTTTACAGTATGTTAACTTTACAGCACTTTAACTTTACAACACTTCAACTTTACAACACTTTAACTTTACAACACTTTAACTTTGCAGTACGTTAACTTTACAGCCCGTTAACTTTACAGCACTTTAACTTTACAGCACGTTAACTTTACAACACTTTAACTTTACAGCACGTTAACTTTACAGCACTTTAACCTTACAGCACTTTAACTTTACATCACTTTAACTTTACAGCACTTTAACTTTACAGCACGTTAACTTTACAGCACGTTAACTTTACAACACTTTAACTTTACAACACCTTTAACTTTACAGCACGTTAACTTTACAACACTTTAACTTTACAGCACTTTAACCTTACAGCACTTTAACTTTACATCACTTTAACTTTACAACACTTTAACTTTACAACACTTTAACTTTACAACACTTTAACTTTACAGCATGTTAACTTTACAGCACTTTAACTTTACAACACTTTAACTTTACAGCACGTTTTTTTTTTTTAAGTGCAATTTTTTTTTTTGAGAGTCGCAATTTTTTTGGGAGCGCAGGTTTTTTTTTTTTTAACAATTTTTTTAATTGAGAGCAAGGATTTGGAGATAATTTACTTACAAACTAGAAAGTTGCTCGGGTAAAAAAGACACAACTCTACCTTCACAAATGCATGCTGGGAACTCTGCTCCTACGTCAACAATTCATGCAGAAACAAGACTTTAAATCAGGCAAACTGATGTTCAGTCAGATTAACTTTGGACTGAATGATGACGTTAAATAAAGGTTGAAGTTTGAAGGTTCACTGTTGTCACGACTACGAGCGCCGCGCTCGCTGCAGGTTACTTCCTGTCTGCGCGGCGTGCTGGCGGCGCTGCGACCACATCGGGAAAAGGAAACGTGAGCGTTATCATCAGGAAGCGGCTCGTGTTGCCTGACATGTGAGCTGAAGGGTTACGAGGCTAACGGCTAGCTTCAATGGTAATGGCTAGCTTCAATGCTCTCAGTTTAGCATCATTGGTTTCACTGTAATATCTGTTTTTACATTTCTGTTTCTACAACTGCTTCATAAACAACAAACAACATGTTGATGACACAGAGTAAGCTAGCATAGCAACACAACGACACAGACTCACAACGACCACAAAGCAACGCAAGACAACCTCAAGGAGAATCTGTATCAACACAACATCTGAAAATGACCACAGAGAGACACACAACAGCTGAAGATACTCATGCTAATGCTAATGTTCAAACTAATGCTAATAATCATGCTCATACTAATGCTAATGCTAACGCTGCAGCCTCGTGGTAGCTTCCACCAATTTAAGCTGCAATAAGTGAGACTTCAGTTCACTGTTGCTCCAGTTTGAACATGAGGACAGTACAAGTATATTAAAGGATTCAGACAACTACACACACACACACACATGCACACACACACACACACACACACACACACACACACACACACACACACACTCTCTCTCTCAGCTGTTGACGTGAGGTTGATCCACGTCCAATTCAGCTGAAGGTCTCACATTGCTGACATTCAACAGATAACGTAATCACATCGCCTGGGGGACAGACACACACACACACACACACACACACACACACACACACACACACACACACACACACACAGGGTGGTACTCATTCTTTCCACAGTTTGTAGTCGACCGAAGGCAGAAACTGAAGAAAGAAAACAACCGTTAAACCACTTCCTCTTTGTGTGTGTGTGTGTGTGTGTGTGTGTGTGTGTGTGTGTGCGTGCGTGCGTGCGTGTGTGTGTGTGGGTGTGTGTGTGTGTGTGTGTGTGTGCAAATCATATTTTTTGACCCTTTTAGGTTTTGTAGTTGAAGTCTTCAGATCAGATGATTTTATGAAGCATTGATTAAAAACTAGAAACGGACATTAAGGTTCAAATGAAACGTTTAATGCAGCAAGAACATTAATGCATGAATATCGGGTATTAATCGGGTATTAATCGGGTATTAATCAGGTATTGATCGGGTATCATCGTATGGATAGATTTTACTTTACTACATTTGTGTACTTTTGAAAGCAGGACTTTGTACTTTTGTGTATTTGTACTTTTAATCTGCTCATCGTTGCAAATCAGTTAAAAACTTTTGTTTTAAACGTGTTTGTTGCAGATTAATAAATTAATAACTAATTCATGAATTCATCAGCCTGCGTTAAATATAATGGGATGTATTTCATGTTTTCACTATTATTTAACTGTGTGTGTGTTTGACCACAAACCTTAATGGAGGTGTGTGTGACCTGCAGTAACCTCACACACACACACACACACACACACACACACACACACACACACACACACACACACACACACACACACACACACGAGCAGCAAGACACCAACGGTCTCATGTTTCATAAACTTTAAACATGAGATATTTCACTTTATTTTATTTGTAATCTTTTGTCCTCTAAACACGCGGTGCGTTCAAAGGCTCGCTGGAAAGCTCCGACATCCTGGTGTCGATGGAGTCGGAGTGGAATTTAAAAAGAGGGAAACGCGATCGAACGAACACATCGACACGCTGATGTTTGTGTTTGTGAGCGGGAAAAATATTAACATATATAAACACACCAGATATTTAAAATCTATTTTAATATTTATAACATTTTATGAAACGTGACGTACTTTCCTCACCTGCAGATTTATTTGATTATATTTTACACAGAGAATTAGAAATATCATAAAGTCTGAGAGCGTTACAACCGCCTCAAACCTTTAACTCAACACAAAACACACAACAACAAAACACACAACAACAAAACACACAACAACAAAACAGAGAAGTTTGTTACCTCCATCCTGCTCGACGCCTCAGCTGCCTCCTTTATGAAGAGAGAGAGAGAGAGAGAGAGAGAGAGAGAGAGAGAGAGAGAGAGAGAGAGAGAGAGAGAGAGAGAGAGAGAGAGAGAGAGAGAGAGAGAGAGAGAGAGAGAGGCCTGCAGGTTAAATATAGAAGAAGAGTCACTACAGACACACAGTGAGAGAGCAGCTCATGTTCAATCATGTGATCATTTTCTTCTTCTTCTTCTTCTGTTTCTCCTCCTCCTCCTTCTTCTTCTTCTTCTTCTTCTTCTTCTTCTTCTTCTTCTTCTTCTTCTTCTTCTTCTTCTTCTTCTTCTTCTTCTGCAGTAAACTGAAGGAGATGTTCTTTCTTCACATCGGAGTGTTAAAGTTATTATTTAAAGGAATGTCTTCATGTATATTTCATATCTACATTTTGAAGCCTCGTGTTCGACGTTGTGGCCGCCGCCATCTTGTTTTTTTTTTTGCAACCAGTGAACAGGAAGTGACTGTATTTGGACAGAGGAGCAGAGACGTAGAGACGGCGTCTTCGTCTCCGTAGACAAAGTCACAGAAACATCCATCGACTCCTTTGAGCTTTTCATTGCGCCATTCGGGTGTTTCTGTTATTTTGTCCACCCCCCTCTCTGGCGCTCTGAAAGGAAGTTGAGTCACTTTCATTTCTCCTTTTGTGTTTCCACACTTTCACCCAAAAAACTGCAGTTTCAACTGACTGAGAGCGTCTGCAACAGCAACCACAGGGCGGAGTGATGCATTCTGGGACGTTTACAGATCAACTTGTGGGACTGGACTCTGTCATTCATGAGGAAGACCTTCGTTGTCTTCGTGCACGTCGATGTGAAACTAAGATGAAACTGTGGAGCTTTGGTTGGAGACTTTATCTTGAAAAGTGTCAGCTTTTATTTTGAAGGAACATTAAACCCTTTGATGTATTTTTCATCTACGACTTGAACTTGTGACGTCAGAGAAAAATCATCTTTGATTCGTTTAATGGTTCACTTGGTGACTTTGTCTCCTCAGCGGCTCTGTGGCGCCACCCGGTGGCTAAACCCGCCGAGCAGCTGACTGGGCAGTGACGTCATCTGAAGGATGAAATATTGAGTAGAAAATAGTCATTTAAGTGATATTAGGGGATTCACGCAAACTCATTTATTAATACAAATTCATAATTCATAATAAGTCCAAAAATGAAGTCTTTCAAGAGCGTCACATTTAAATTTAAAAAAAAAACACATTTATTTCTGCAGTTTTAGGTTCAAATAAACCAGAGAAGAAGAAAACATTTAACATTCACATGAAACTAAATAAACCACGACGCTCTGCAACTCTTTGTTTATTGCAGACTCTTCATTCATAAATAAAAACACTTGTAATGTTTCTGCGGTCCGTCGGGACGCTCGAGTTTCAGGGCACGAGTGACGGGGATTCTGGGTAATGGAGTCCTCACGTAGGCGGATCCTTAAATAAACACTTTGTGACGGCTGTTTTTGTTCAGAGTAAATAAAGTTAAAGTTAAGCTTCACATCCTGCTGAACAAAACACACACACACACACACACACCAGCTGATCTATCGCTGTGTGTTTGTGTGTGTGTGTGTATGTGTGTGTGTGTGTGTGTGTGTGTGTGTGTGTGTGTCATTTATCTAAAACTGTGCAGACACTTTTATTTCCTCTACATCAAACTGTGACAACCCGTTCAAAAAAGATCTGTAACATTATTTAAAATATTTATACTTTATTTCTTTAAATACGAACATTTCAACAAAACTCATTCTTTACAAGAAAAAATACTTGTTTTATTTGTGTGAAAACTTTGGCTATAAAATAGTAAATTGAACTGAAGTATTTGGAATATCATTCATCTTCTGAATAATTTATTGTTTTGTCGATGAAACAGTGAAAGATTGTCTTCTTTTGTCATTTACATAGACTTCTATACAACCAGAGGAGTCGCCCCCTGGTGGTCAGGAGAGAGAATGCAGCTTCAACACATGAAGTATAGACTTCTATACAACCAGAGGAGTCGCCCCCTGGTGGTCAGGAGAGAGAATGCAGCTTTAACACATGAAGCAGAGACTTCTATACAACCAGAGGAGTCACACAGTTGGTGTGCGTCGTTGTGTCGTACTTTCTGCCTCGTTAGTCCAAATTGGATCTTCTCAACAGAGAGAAATAAATAAAACAATTACCAGGAAAAGTTGAGCCACAAAGTTGCTACCCGACGCTCTCCGTTAGCGACGGTTTGGTTTCAGTAGCTAACGCGTAAAGCCGGTCTGAGGTCAGTGGCGTCCCTGCTTCTTCTTAAAGATCTTATTGAAAGCGTTTCTCCTCCGGCTGACGGACGACTCGCTCTCGTCTCCTCCGTCCTCGTCCGCGGCGCTCGTCCCGGCCAAGATGGCGGCCGTGACGACAGGCGGGGCGGCGGCCGTGATGACGGGCGGCTCCGCGGCGGACGCGACACAGAGGGAGTGGGCGGAGCTCGAGGGGGCGAGGCCGGCGGCGCCGAGGCCGGCCCTCAGCTCCCCGAGGCTGGAGCTCTTCTCCAGGCCCTGAAACTGCGAGGGGCGGAGCCTGGGCGAGAGGAGGAGGGGCTTGGAGCCGTACGAGCCTCGCGATTCGCCGTGAGAGAGCGGGAGGGCGGATTCAGAGTCAGAGCGGTTCATGATGTCCCTGAGAGACGGAGAGAGAACGCCGTTAGCGTAACTTTTACACGTTTTAAAACACGTTTTACCACAACGTGAACATGACAGCAAACAATACAAATAGAAAAAGGAAGTGTGATGTTAAAATGGCCGCTGGGAGGGCGGGGCGATGTAATCAAGCCCCGCCCATCCTTCAACCCACCTCTGAGAGCTGAACATCAGAGCGGGGTCTACCATCCTCTGTCGCAGGGGCATCAGACTCTGAGCTGTGGGGACAAAAAGAGGCAGGAGCAGGAGAGTTGGCTCTTTTATTTTGAAAACCAGAAACACAGGAAGTTCAGACACTGAAGAAGGAAGAAGAAAAAGCTTTCAACCGAAGAGTTTCAAACTGCAGATGAATGTGATTCGAAAACAACATATTCACGATTCAATTAAATATATTTCATAAATCGTGACGACAGCTGTCAAACATCATAAAAGAAAAAATGATAAAAATGCACTTTTCAAAATAGTTCAAAATGAATCTGTGTTGTTTTGGAACTAAAACATTCAACTGTAATGAGTTGACTTATTATTGTTTTAATGAAATAAAAGCATTTATTTTGTGTCATTGACTGCTGCAGACCTGGAAGTGGATGTTAGTGGAAAGAGGGAAACAGGAAACAGGAAACAGGAAACAGTTTTCAGGTCTTCAGGGTGAAAAGAGGAAGATATTCTTCTGGAAAACATCCAAACAGCTTTGTCTGATCTGACCAGAGGGAGGAAGGTGGAGGAAGAGGAGGGTGAAGCTGCACAGGGGAGGAGGCATTCACATGGACCTGCTGACGAGCTAGCCACTTCGCTGCTTTACGTTAGCTTAATGCTTACGTTGGCTAAATGTCTGACGTTAGCTAAATGACTTACGTTAGCTAAATGTACGCCACCGCGAGTCAACTAACCTGCATGATAGCAGCATCTGTAGCCAACATGCTAACATTGAGGCATGTTGTGCTGTAATTTTACCATTAAAAACATGAATTTTTAAATAAAATGTTGAACTACTAACGGTATTTGGCACGTCATCGCGTGAACGCCTCCTGGTTGATTCACACCTCTGTGGCTCTTTGACATGAAGTCACAAACTGACTGTCGGGTTAAATTTAAGGAATTCTTTTTTTTTGCTATTTATACTTAAAAAAGATATTAAAATGATCAAGTTCTTGATTGTTGTTATCTGAAAAACATGTTAACATGTGCAATAATTGGATAGAAAAAATAGTGACGAAGAAATAAATAAAAAATATATAATTGACAATAAAATAGCATAAAAATAATCATACTTCTTTTTTCACATATTAAAAAAATATATTGGTTTATCATGTTTTTCAGAAATCTTTTAATATATTTAATATTCTTAAAAAATATATATATATATATACATATTAATATATAATATTTGTACTGTATTTAATTGTAAAGGTATTGTGGGAACCCTGGTGTAGTTTGGGGTGCTCCTCAACAGACAGAGGTATGAACCAATCAGATTGTGGGTGGGAGGGGTTGAAAGAGGGCGGGGCTGAAAGAGGGAGGGGCCAACCAGAGTGTTTCCATGGTGACTGGCTGTCTGCGATGCCACCCAGGGGCCAGAGGTCGCTCACTCGCCGGTCCATCTGCCACGCTGCGTCTGCAGGGATCCAATCAAGAGAGAGACGCCCAGAGAAGAGCAACCAATCAGAGGAGGGGGCGGAGCCAGTGGGCGGAGAAAGACCACAGGTGAGCGGAGAGAGAGACGAGGTCAGGTAAACGCGTTTCATCAGCATTCATCTTTCTGTTTTTGGAGATGTTTTCAAACAGGAATGTTGACAGAGAGCAGTTTGTCCCTCATGAGCCTCCGTAAGTCACCGAGAGGATTCGTGGCGCTTTAAGGGGATTTTAAAGGGACAGTTCCACATCGATTAGTCCATTTTAATCTGTCTAATGGCTGATTCAATCTCCACGGTGATGTAAAGACTTCAGTAGACGTTCCTCTCATGTACACAAACTTCTCAAAAAAACATCAAAAACTAGAGGAAAAGTCAAGAATCAGCTGCTTTCTTTCCTTCAATAATAACTATTTAAAATATCTAAATGCATGTTTACACTTTCACGTACGCAAACAACCCCAGAAGGAGAGTGAATGAACACATAACATAATCCCCTAACAGCTGGTTTTGTGACTGTTGGGCCTTCGCTGACTCACACTGCAGCGTCCCGGCAGACATGATGTCCTCGTCCATGTCGTCGAGGTCGTCGGACAGCAGGAGGTGCTGCGGGGTCGCGGGCCTCAGGCCCAGGAAGGCGGGGTCCAGGTTGAGGGCGGCGGCCAGCGCCCCCAGGCCCGGGTTGTTCACCAGGCTGAAGCCCGTCAGGCCCTCGATCTGCTGCCAGCGGTGCAGCTTCTCCCTCAGGGCCGCCGTCACCTCGGCCAGGGCCTGTCTGAGGGGGAGGGGCGTTACAGAGGGGGGCGGGGCG